>NC_134829.1:18306030-18611566 GCF_004210375.1 Tachypleus tridentatus
TTTTCCTTGTTTCAATAGAAGGATTTTATATTATACAAATGTTAGACCTTTTAAAATTTAAATATCTTTTTTTAAATTTCAAATAGTATAGAAAATATATCACATATAAAATATTTTGCATGAACCTCTTACACATAAGTTGCGGATGAAATAAGCTTATTCTTTATAATAACAATTTTATTTTGCTTTTTTGCACGGTGGTATGGAGGGAAAAATAGAGCCATGAAGTTCGCTATTCCAAGAATATGGTATGAACCCACTGACCCATAAACAATTGCTACTTCTGTATGGTGGACTCTTCCAAAAACGGGCTGGCAAGAATGCATCTGCTATCATGTAACCAGATCATCCATTATCCATCACCCCAGCGCCATTCTGCCATAAGCTCACTGTACCCACTCCGCCAGAGAGAAAGCGGCCATCCTCAGAAGAAAGCAGCAAATCAGAAGAGGAGACAGACGTTGAAGATCCAGGTTACAATTTCAGAGGTAGAGCTGGTCAGAGAATCCATACTACCCCAACCAAAGAGACCTCAATATTTGATCAGAGATCTCGGTCTAACAAAATCGAATGCCGAGCTTTTGAGATCTAGGCTCAAGGAGTGGGATTTTTTATATGAAAGTATGCAAGTCACAAGTCAGAGGAGGCTTTACCGACATTTTTCCAAGCTTCTTCACTCGTCAAGATAGGCTCTGCTTCTACCACAATGTATCTGGTCTGTGCCTCAAAGCTGTAATACTTCATAACGGGAATAAGTATCCGTCTCTCATCCTGGCTCATTCCGTACACCTTAAAGAGAAATATAACAGCGTCAAGACCTTGCCTTGAAGTATGATGAGTATAGCTGGGAGGTTATCGGAAACTTCAAAATGATGGCATTCCTGATGGGTCTCCAAAGAAGCTTTAACAGGTTTTCCTCTTATATTTGCCTTTGGGACAGCAGGGACACCGCAACGCACTACAACAGGAAGCACTGGTCACAACGGGCCGAGTTCTCTGCGGGGAGACACATTGTCAAATGTGAGCCACTAGTGTTGTGCCCACCATTGCACATAAAATTGTGTCTTATGAAACACTTTGTCACAGCTCTTGATAAGGAGTCTGCAGCCTTTAAATATTTTCGAGGCAAAGATCAAAGCTGGTGTTTTCGTTGGGCCACAAATAAAGATCCTGGAGTGCACAGAATTCCCCAAGAAGCTAAGTAGGAAGGAAAAGAAGCTTAGGGCAGCTTTGTCGCAGTAATTCAGGCCTTCTTGGGCAATCACAAGGCCGAAAATTATGTAGAACTGGTTGAGGCTCTACTGAAGAACTACGGAAAAATGGACTGCAGGATGTCCCTGAAAATCTATATCCTTGACGCTCATCTTGATAAATTCAAGAAGAACATTGGGGCATACTCAAAGGAGCAAGGCGAACGCTTCTACCAAGATATACTGGACTTTGAACGCCGCTACCAATGAGCGTATAACGAAAACATGATGGGAGACTATATATTGGGTGCTGATACATGAAAGTGGTTTACATTACAATCGCAAATCTCGAAAAACTATTTACTTCTGAACATTTTTGTATAACTTTAGTATAAATACATATAAATCTTAATTCATATGTTGTTTTATTCAGACTTTATGTAAATGAAAATGTGCAAATTTGTCAGTTTTTACATAGAAAATAAGTTAATTTCTAAATTACATTATTCAAGTCACAAAAGCAAAGTTTGAAGTGAATAATGGCCATTTTCTGTACTTTTACAACATAAGCAATTAAGTTTGTTTGGAATTTCGCGCAAAGCTACTCGAGGGCTACCTGCGCTAGCCGTCTTTAATTTAGCAGTGTAAGATTAGAGCAGGGTCACCAAATTACGGCCCTCGAGGTTATTTTGTCCCGCCCACCAGCAGCTAGCCGCTTGGAAATAAAAAGTCACATTTCATCAAATGTCCGACTGTCATAACAAAATAAATCACACCGATGGTCGCTTTAAGCTGGCAAACATAAGACGTTATGATAAAAAGAAACAAGACTGTCACGTGCATTTTTAACCAATGGGAAAATTCTTCTTTCGTCCTTGCTGCCCGTTTATTCATATCGAGGACGTATCTATGAAAGCATTAGGATTTCGAAAACAAGTACAGACTTTAACCCTCGTCCTATCGACTCTTCTTTTAAATTCAGCGGCCTAGGGTTACCGCTTCAACAAGCTCATTTCTCTTAGTAGTCGGGTTATGCGCTTTTTGTAACTCGTTCTTAAGTAAGTGTCGTAGCAAACATACGTTTCAATATATTTTGTTTGTGCGTTCTTGGACCAGTACAATACTTTTCTCACAGCGTTCTGTTTTTCATTTTCAGATCCTGTTTTTTTTTCACTCATCGTTATGGCTGCTTTTAAAAGAAGAAAAGTGGACTCTGAGTGTCGTGCTTTCAATGAAGAATGGGGAGAAAAGTACTTATTTGTGGAAACAAAAACCAGAAAGCTACTTGTGTGATATGCACCGAAAGTGTTGTCGTTTTGAAAGAGTACAATCTTTAACGTCACTATGAAACAAAACATCTATCAGCATATTTGAAATTTCCAGGAAAGTTCCGTTCTGGGAAATTTGAATCCACGAAACGTGTTTTTGAATCTTAAAAGAATCTCTTCACGAGAAAGTTTGCTGAAAATGAATCTATCACTCGTACAAGTTACAAAATAGTGCATAGGATGGCAGAGCGAGGAAAACCTTTTACTGACGGCAATTTCATCAAAGAGTGTATGATGGAAGCAGCAAATGAGCTGTATCCTGAAAAAGCCAAACTCATTGAAAGTATCAGCCTTTCAGCAACTTCAGTTGTACGGAGAGCAGAAGAAGTCGGAGAGAACATCGCATTACAGATACGCCAAAAAGCTAGAGACTTCCTATGGTATTCTCTGGCACTGGATGAGTCTACTGATCTCTCGAGTACGTCACAACTTCTCGTGTTCATTCGTAAAGTTAATTTGGACTTTCAGATCACGGAATAGTTGGCATCAGTTTGCAGCATGCACGGAAGAACAACTGGAGAAGACATTTTCACGGAAGTGCATAAAACTTTGCAAGACTATAACCTTCAGTGGAATCAGCTTAGACGTGTAACAGTTGATGGAGAAAAAACATGGATGGAGTAAAGAAGGGTCTGGTGGGGCTGATCAGGAAACAGTTGGAAGATTTTTAACTCCCAAACGCTCTGTTCATACACTGCATCATACATCAACAAGCACTCTGTGGAAAACATTTAGATATTTTTTGCGTACTGAAACCAGTCATTTCTGCAGTGAACTTCATTCGTGGTCATGCACTTATTCATCGCCAGTTCAAGGCGTTTCTTGAAGAAATTGATTCGGATTTCTGTGGCTTGCCTTATCACACGGCGGTAAGCTGGCTCAGCTGCGGTAAAGTCTTGTCTCGTTTTTATAAGCTGAGAAGAGAAATAGATATATTTCTTATCGAAAAATATAGAGCCGATCCACTTCTGTCGGATCCAATCTGGTTGTCAAAGTTGTCATTTTTGGTTTCCATCACATCCCACATGAATGAATTGAACTTGCAACTTCAGGGGAAGAATAACCTTGTCTGTGATCTCTATAGAATCATTAAAGGATTTCGGAGAAAGCTGTCATTGTTTGAAGCACATTTGGAAGGAGGAAACCTCTCTCATTTTCAGTGTTTCAATGAGTTTCATGCTGGAATCACAGAAGATGTCAACCTGTAGTTTCAGAAAAAGGTTATTGGTGACTTAAATAAGCATTTTTAGAGAGATTTTCGGATCTCGACAGAATCGAAAGTGACATTCTTCTTTTTCAGAATTATTTTGATTGTGTCATTGATGACGTGCCAGTGGAACTTCAGCTGGAGGTCATCGAAATGACTTGTTGAAAGCAAAACACAGAAAGGGGCAACTTATTGAATTTTACAGCTGCATACCTAAAGATGATTTTGTAAAGCTGAAGCAGTTCGCATCTGGTATGGCATCAGTGTTTGGAACAAGCATTTTCAAAAATGAAGTATGTGAAGTCGGTACATCGATCCAGGTTGACTTATGAACATTTGAAAGCAATTCTAATGATTGGATGCAGCAATTCAAAACCGAACATTGAAGATATTTTGAAAGCCAAACGCCAATTTCATAAATCTCACTAACTTTTTTGCGGTTTAATGAAATTCAGATATGTACTCACTATGTGCGATGTGACAATTGTTTTTGCTAATGTCACCTTCTTTGATAACCTTTTGATAAATAAAAATGTTGGTTGTATTTCTGTTTGTTTTTTGTTATATGTGTGTATTGCATACTACTCCCACATGGCTAATGTGGCATCCTAAACTTAGTGTTGAGTCTTTTACAGAGAGCTTTCGTTCTAGCTTATGAATATTGAACATAATGATCATGCGGCCTGCGCTTCTCATTCCCCAAGTAATCTGGCCCCCTGTGAAAAAAGTTTGGTGACTCCTGGACTAGAGGGAAGGTAGCTAGTCATCACCACCCACCGCCAACTACTCTTTTACCAATGGATTGACCGTCACATTATAACGCCCCCACAGCTGAAAAAGCGAGCATGTTTGGTGCATTTGGGATTCGAACCCGCGACCCTCGGATTACGAGTCGAACGCTTTAACGCGCTTGGCCATGCCGGGCCCGAGGCAATTAAGAAATAACACATTCTATTCAGGAACAAAATTTGTGTCGCATAGTGTTATAAGAGCTTGTAAATGAAAATAATGAAAAAATGTAAGAATATATCAACCATGATATATCTACCTTTTGCTCAATGCCAAGATTAATCATGCTGGCTGAGATATAAGATAATAGTTAGTAGTTGAAATGCTATTTATCTCAAATAGCATGTTGTAGTGTTAAACCAGCTGTCTAATAGTTAATTAAAAAAAAGATAGTGAAACCTAATAACTTGCAGACATTCTAAAAGTTATTGGTTTTGTAGCTCTAACGTTTTACCAAGTTTCAAAGATTGACATATTTGGATGTTATGTAAATTCAAGAAGAAAAAACAAATGAAAATAAAGTTATTACTTAGGTAATATATATATATATATATAACTTTGGCTTCTGTCATTCCAGTTGTTTTACTGAAAATATTGATAATTGAGTGTTTATTGTTATTTGTTTACCATTATAAGACATATAACGTTGTAATCCGAGGTTTAGTTCCAACTTTAGATTGCTTATTATGTACTTCGTGCTTAACAATAAAACAAAATTAACTAAAACTGTTAAGAGTATAATTTGTATTTGAAGCTCTTTACTTTTAGAGTCTTTGAATACCCTAACACACAGATGCACAAGTTATAAAGAATATAAATGAATTTGTATTTTTGTATCAACCCTTTGATGAAATAAAGAACAAATCAACATGTTTAAATCACGAACAGTGAACCTATAAACTCACAGATACTTAGAAAATCATCTTAGAGACATTTATTAGTATTACCAACTCAGCAACGGGTTAAAGCATTGTTTTATATATGATTTGTCCTCGGCAGTCATATGCAAATACAGTAGATACTTTGGTTCAATATTCAAACTTAAATGAATTAGGCAAAGTTTCTTGTTTTCGATAAAACTCCAGTGAAACCTTAAAGTTTTGGTAAAGGAAGAAAGTAATTCTTTGTTTGTTTGTAAAGCAACACAATGGACTATCTGTGCTCTGCCAACCACGTGTATTAAAACACAGTTTCTCGCGTTTTAAGTTCGAAGACAGACCGCTGTTTCACTTGGGGTTAAAAATAAAGTAAATATTCAGTAATAGTTTCCTATCCGGTTCAGTATTATTACTGAGGAAGAGAACTTTCTCAAATCCTAAAGGTCTAATTTTACGCTTCTTGTTGGGCATTTTATGACCACATTAATTCATTACCAAATGAAATAAGCCTTTGGTCTTCTATGTCATTCTATTATTTCTTAAACTAAATAACAAATATTTAAGCAATAGACACGTTTCTTGTGAAATTCATTATTGCAAGTAATTTAATGAAATTGCAATGGTATGTTTGTTTGTTTAAAATAAGCACAAAGCTACACAATGGGCTATTTGTGCTTTTCCCACTACGAGAATCGAAACCCGATTTTTAGCGTTGTAAATTTGCAGACATATCGCCGTTTCATTGAGTGGGAAGCAATTTCAAAGTAACATTATAAATTAGTTATAAGACATTTCTCGCACTAAATGATTTTCTTCTTGTAAAAATCTGTATTTTGATAATTGTTTAGTTCTACAGACATCAAAATAGAATATATTTTCTTAGTCGTAACATAAAGAAAGCACAAAAACGTTGTTGCTGAAAAGCCTATTATATCTCAAAAAGTTGATCTTATAAGATTTTTGATAGAAATAAATTACACAAAACGTGAAACGAGGTCCCTAAATACCGCTTTACGTAATATGTACTTAATCATTTGATAATGACTTTTGCAACATTTCTAGAAACAAAAACTATTAGATGTTTTCATTGTAATAAAGTACGGCTACAAATACATCCGCCCTCTAGTGGTACAGCAGTATATCAACGGATCCATACCGCTATAAAGCAGGTTTCGATACCCCTCAAAAGCAGAGCACAGATAACTCTTTGTGTAGCTTTGTGCTTTACAAAAAATACACACATGGTCCGGCATGGCAGGTGGCTAAGGCACTCGACTCATAATCTGAGGGTAGCGGGTTCGAATCCCCGTCACACCAAACATGCCCGCTCTTTCAGCCGTGGGAGCTTTATAAGTTGTGGTCAATTCCACTATTCGTGAGCAAAAGAGTAATCCAAAAGTTGGCGGTGGGTGGTAATGACTCGCTGCCTTCCCTCTAGTCTTACACTGCTAGATTAGGGACGGATAGCGCAGAGAGCCATTAAGTAGCTTTGCGCGAAATTCAAAACAATGATAAAAAACACATTACTCGGTTTCTGATGCTTTAGTTGAGCATTTTCTTTGCGATCTTTTGATGGTCAATTTGCAAAACTTTAACCTTTTCAATTATTGGAAGGAAATGTATTATCATTATGGAAAAACAACGTTTCTTATTGACTTTATATGTTAACTCTGCAAGACGAATTGCTGAAGTTTTCAATTAAATTTGTTTTAATGCGCATAAGAAGTTGTTGTGAAGTCCCACTCCTCAAGACGAAACACGCTTAAAGTTTTGGACTGGAATGTTTAAAGTCAATATGGGTCACTACGTCGCCCAGCAACCCCACCCTTCCCATATACAGTTTCTTTTAACGCTGATGTAATTTGATAATGAGAGAAAGTATATTGCACCTGCTGGAAGTATTAATCCACATAATTAACCTACTATGTCCCTTTTATATGTAGGACATGATATGCAAGGAACCCATAACAAAATAGAAAAACATTGAAAGTTCAAAAAAACTGGTCGAGACTCAAGGTGCAAATTGGTATAGAAAAGCATATATTTTTTATCAAAGTAAGTAAGTGAGGTTAGCACGCCCAAGAAAATTGTCAGTGTTGTAAAAATAAGCTTCAACCACGTGATTTAGGACAGTTTTCTATTTGCTAAAAGAAAATATATGTATATAAGTTAAAGTCACATACAAGTTGTTTGTTTGTTGTTTAGCCCAAAGCTAAACATGGACTATTTTTGCCCTTCCCATCGCAAGCAATGAAATCCGATTTTTAGTGGATAAGTTCTCCGACTTAACACTGAGTCACAAGATGGCATCACAAAGAGAAGTTGCGCTTTACATTAAAAAAATCTTAGATGTCGCTGCTAATAGCACAGTTCCTCTAACTTGCTACTATGTGTGTATTGTTTAATATTTATAAAAGTTAAGATATAATCCGAGGATTATTTTATGGAAATATTATATTTTTTCAAGCAAGCCCGGTAGATATTACATATCTTACCAATGAAACTCTAGTCCTTATCAAAATGCAGTAGCGGATTTATGGTGGACTGGCTAGTCACCTCCCTACATCCGGCACTGAAATTACAAGTTTAATGTTCAAGTGCTCGCAACTTTATTATAAATTCACACTAGAAGAAAAGTTTTATAAACCTGTTATCAATTTCTGTCATAACAAACTTATTATATTAGCTTCCCTATTCACTTTGATTCTATAATAATGAATAAAATATTTGCATTAGGAGCAGAAAGATAATACCGTTATTGCGGCTTATTTAGGCATTTGAGTTTCATTCAAGAATACAAAATATTGTTTAAAATCTAAAATATGAGGCACTGGTCTGGTTAAATCGTGATTGCTATGAAATCTGAACGCCTCCTTCAATAATTTTTATTTAAGAAAGCAACGCTTTGACCAAAGTTATAAACAATTAAATGCGTACTATAGAATGGATTAGCGATGAGAAATGTATGTTTCCAATCAGTTTTATGGAAATTGTACATCATGTTATTTGTTCGGTTACTACTTTGTTGGCTTTAGGATCCGAAATAATTTGGGTTGAACAACAGTTCTAAGTAAAGTATCGTCAATATTTGGATTATTTCCATTAATTACCGATACCGTATTCTGTGTATTTTACCTGAGCAATATTTGACCAATGTTCGTATAACATGTGCTTCGTAACAGTTAAGAATGTAAAATACGCTACATGGTTCAACATTACTTAATTGATAGGGAACGATATATGTTTAATGGGTAACGTTCTAAACTTTAGGACATAAAAATATATTTAATATTCAAATTTACAGTCTTTAATTAACCAGTATAAGTTCTTTGAGATAACTTAAGAAAGTGTGTTATAAAAATATCATTGAAGTTTTAACTGTTGTTCGATAATTGAGGTATATAAACTAGCAACACTATTAATTTTATAAAATAAGATGTAATGAACATCTAAAAGAATAAATAATATGGAATTTGTTCATCATTTGTACGAACAAACTAGAGAGTAAAGACAATATGTGAAACAAGAAGATACTAGATTTAAAATATTTTTCTTAATTAATACAAGTTTATGTGGCTTGAATGAGCTACAGTTTTAAATTTTTAACACAGGTTAACATAATAAAACAAATACCAATGTAAAAGATCCACTCTCCAATGTTAGCAGATGTTAAACTTGGTATTATTAACTAACACAGCTTACCTTTTTCTGTATTAAAAGAGGATAACATATAAGATAATTTTAACCCAACGATATGGAACTCATAATTAATACATATAATTATAAAGAGAAAATCAGGTCACCTCAGATTTTGATGATATTTACTGAAATGTTTAAAATACAATTGTGGTGTCAGAAATAAATAACGAGATGTTATAATTTACAATCATTCTAAAGGTTGTATTGTTTATTTACTAATTTTACTACATTATTTGATTTTAAACGTTTATAGATTGTGGTCTGATTCTAAGTGGAAAGGGCAAATAGAATCGACGTTATTAGGTGTATATTTGAAGATAAACAACTGAGCAATTAATATGTACCCTATAATGGATATGGAATCGTTTCATATCATTCTAGCTTTTTACTAAATACTATTCAATGTTCCATTTCTTTAGATGATTCAAATAAAAATCTAAAGGTGATAAGTTCTGCCAATACCAAAACTTATTAATGCGAAGTATCTTAAAACATATCGTACAAAATAAAACCCACTTCTTTCAGCTAAGATATTAGTTGAACTAATACTCGCGAGTTCAAAGTATGACTTTTCACTGGTCGTCGACTTCACAGAAATTTCAGTTCAGCATCATCCAAAATGGGAAGGACAACCGAGAATATTAGGAAACTATTTGTTTCCCTTCATCCCGCAAGTGAAAAGTAGGTTATTGGCCAAGAGGCTTGAAGCTGGTAGATCGGTTTGATTTTAAACATTTGGTTGACGTTTCTAGCCATGAACTGTGTGATTCTGCTCAGAGTTAAAAACCTCGGAACATTCGAGGGGGGGGGGAAAGAAAGATGAAAGAAAGCACGTAGAAATAAACTCATTATCCTTATTTAATTTCAAAATTACTGCAAGGGAGGTTTTAACCCGATAACAAATCATTTAGGACACATCCCTGGCGCCTAAGCACGTGTGCCACGTTTTGTCCCGCTAGCTTGTGAGCAAGACCTTTACAAACAAGCTGTAATAAGTTCGAGTGCAGCTCCTACGGGGGAAAGTTTTCTTTTACTTGTCGAACAACGACGTCAGTGGTGACAATCGTTTTTGTTGTTTTTTTAGTAATGTACATAGTCATTTGATAAATGCAATAAGTGACTACGAAGCTACATTATGTATTAAGTGAATCAGCATTCCAGGTTATTAAAATGTGTTTATTTTATTTAAAGTTTAAATCGTGATGTATATCACGATACCAAAATATGCAATTCCAAGTTGTAAAACTCGAAAATCTACAAAACAAGATATTATATTTTTATCGTTTTCTTAAAAATAAAGCAGATCTTGGACCTATGCTTTCCGTCGAACAGACAGTTTCAATGTTTCGAGTTGCTTTATCTATTTCTTGAAGGACGATTTTTTTATTTATATAAAAGTAAAGCTAATGAGTCATGATCGGAAACAGAAACGTGAAATTGACGTACCACTATAAAAAGTTTGCTTATTATCAAACTTTTACTCGGCGCTATAGCAACCGAAATCAAAAAAGAGAAAATTGAGAGCAAAATGTATGGTATATAACAGAAGAACATTGTAAAAAGTCAGTTTTGTTTTTCTTTGCAGCCAGACTCACAAGCATGAATCTACAACAATTACAAAGAAACTTTGAAAAACATACGAATTGTTTTGACGTTTTGAGATCACGTGTTAAGCTTAAAACAAAATATAATTAACTAACATGGCTTGAAAAGGAAAACTACGCCTCCAAACAAAATTTTATATTTTGAGAATTATAAAGTGAAGGGAAAAAAGGTAACAGCAAATAAATTGACAGAAGTAGAAAAAAAATCTGATGTGAATGTGAGAGTTTATTTTTACTTCAAATACAGAATTTTTTGTTTTACTGAAAGAGACAGGTTATTTGTAGGAAAAATATCTCGATTTTGCTTTAAGCGTCCTTTCAGTCTGGAAGAAAATGTACAGGATACTTTGTTTATAATGCTACACACTGTATTGTCTTAATATATTAAAAAACAAGCAAACACTGTACTTGTACACCAGAATTAATTTCTACCTCAAATCAATTCATGAGAAGCATTGTAACATTACTCTCGGATTTTGAGAAGCTCTGCACACTTTTATTTCATGAAATGAAAGTTAATTTACGTTTTGTATGTAACGCAAGTAAAGATGTCTGGATCCTGTTAACAGCATATTTTGGCTCAGACGAGAAGTCACATTATGAACTGAAAACAGCCAGTGTACTTCCAGTTTGATGAAATCTTCGGGAAAAGCACTCTTTTGGACGTGATGAAAACAGTTGAGAAACGTGGTTTTATTTTATAATTAGTGTATGTGATTTAAGTTGAAAAAAATCGCCGACTGCAAAGTGAGCTTAATGAAAATCCCAGTTTCTCCTATCCAATCAACCAGAAACTAATGTTTTATTTTCTGACATTCCTCTTATGATAAAGCTGATGAAGAAACTCTCTTTACATTATTAACTGATTCTGCATTGTGACAGTTATTATAAGAAAATTGATTTTGATGTTTTAAAAGAGAATCTTAAAGGAGAACTTAAAATACAGCGCAAATTATCTTGGAAGTATTTTGCAGCAATGGGTCGTGACAAGTAGGACACAACTACGATAGTGAAAATATTTATTTTCACAGGTGTAAAAAATTCTAAAATAAAAATGAAGTAGAAATGGGAACATCAAAATATAAGGAAATAAAATAGGAATAGACGGATAACCTGAAAACAAAAAATAAGGAAATAAGATAGGAATGGATGGACAACCTGAAAACAAAAAATGAGGAAATAGGATAGGAATGGATGGATAACCTGAAAACAAAAAATAAGGAAATAAGATAGAAATGGATGGATAACATGAAAATAATTGGTGTTTTTTTTTACACAGCGCAACATTAAAGTGGGCGTGACCGTTGTTCTTCTCATTTTAACTGCGTGTGTTTTTTTGTAACTTCGTAATTGTTCGAACAAAACGAAGAGTGTAGACAGGTAAATTTCTCTGTTGTAAACTTTTTTCAGCCACCAAATACAGATACGTGATGTCGAGAAACCCACTTGTTGAGAAATGTATATGCAAAAACGGCTCGTTCGGGCTGAGAAAATATTTTACATAGAAGAGCGAACAACGTTTCGACCTTCTTCGGTCGTCGTCAGGTTCACAGAGAAAGAGGTAACTGGCCGGAAGCTGACCACATGTTTGAAAGGGGTTGTGTAACTGAGTGTCGGAATGTAGAGGGCGGTATTAGATGTTTGAATATATAATTTTATTTATTTATTATATTAATATAGGTATAAAGGCGTTCCTTTATATTGGTTTATTTTGGGTTTAAGTTGTTGTATATGTAAGGCTTCTTTAATTTTGCGTTTGTTTATGTTTGTTTCTTTATTTAGTATTTGAGTGTTTTCTATGGTTACGTTGTGTTTATTTGACTTGCAGTGTTCGAAAACGTGTGAAGGTGACTTTTTATGTTCTTTGAATCTGGTTTCCATTTTTCTACTTGTTTCTCCAATATAGAAGTCGTGGCAGTTATCACATTGTATTTTATAAATAATGTTGGTGTGGTGTTTGTCAGTGTAGTTTTTACATAGTATAGACCTCAGTTTTGTGCCTGGTTTTTGAATAAATTTGGTATTAACTGGAATGTCATATTTTGTTACTAATTTTTGCCAAATGTTGGTCATTTGTTTGTTGATGTCAGGAATATATGGTATACAGCAGTATATGGTTTCGTGATTTTTTGATTCGTGAGATATATTTACTTTAGTTGGTTGATTTTGCTTTCTGTCTAGGTGTGTACGTATAATGTTTTCTACGGTTTGTGGAGGAAACTTATTGATGTTGATGAAGTATTGTTTTATTTTGTCTAATTCATCGTTAATTTTATCTGGTGAGCATAGTTTTGTGGCTGTGTTTATTTGGTTTCTTAGTATGTTGAGTTTTTGTTTTGTTTCATGTGCTGAGTCCCAAGGAATGTATAGTCCAGTATAGGTGATTTTTCGGTGGATTTCTGTTTTGAATTGTGTGTCAGTTCTTGTAATTTTGAGGTTAAGAAATGATATTTGATTGCTTTCTTCCTGTTCACATGTAAAGTTAATGTTGGGATGTATAGAGTTAATGTGATTGAAAAAATTAAGTATGTGTTCTGTAGATGTGAATCCCGCAACCAGTGTAGTGGTGGATGTAATGCTGTGTTAATTGCTTGTGTTTCAACTTGTGTCATAAAAATATTGGCTAGAACTGGTGATACTGGGTTACCCATGCTTAGGCCATTTGTTTGTATATAGTTGTGGTTGTTGAACATGAAGTTTGTCTTTATCGTGGTGAATTCTTTGAGGGTTGCTAATTGGTTGCTGGGAATGTCTATAGTTGGGTTGGGATCTCGGATATAGAGTTCTAAGGCTATCTTGCAGGCTTCAGTGGTTGGAACTTCTGTGAAGAGGGATATAACATCGAAACTGGCCATTAAGGCTTTATGATTAAGTTGATTTAGATTAGACTTGAAATTAAAAGAGTCTTTGATGAATGAGCTGGCTGATGTTACATATTTGGAGAATGCCCATGCTATGTATTTACCAAGATTGTAATTAAACGATTCATATGTAGACATTATTGGTCGTAATGGACAATCTGGTTTATGAGGTTTGGGGATGCCGTATATTTGCGGTGTGCGTGAGTCGGTTTTACGTAGGTAGGATTAAAGTGTTTGTGAAATTGTGTTGGCTTTTTTCATTTGTAGTAGTAATTTGTCCAGTTGCGTCTATGTGTCTTTGTTGGATTTGTGTGTATTGGTTTAAATTTGTTCGTGTCTGATAGGATGTTATTCGTTTTTTGGATGTATTCATTCGTGTTCATTATGAATATAGCGTTACTTTTATCTGCTTTTAGAATTTTTATGTTTTTGTCTTGTTTTAGGTTTTTAATGGAATTAATCTCTTTTTGTAAGGTTGTTTTTTAGTTTTCTGTTTTGTGAAATTATGTTGATGGTTTTGTGAGAAAATTCTTTGAAAAAATCGTTTAAGATGTTGTTTTTAGGTGTTTCTGGAAAATATAAATTTGTAATTTTACCTGGGAAGTTTGGCTGTTGACTTCCAACAGCTTGGATACATTTGTGATTTCGTGAAAAATTTGATTTTACTCTATAGACTTTCGAAAGTCCTTTAATAGCTTGTTACACTACAGTTGGTTTGTTTACTACTCAACAGTGTGTATAAAGTGTTTATAAAGTTTTGTTTACCTGCTGCTTGCAATGTGCTTGAGATTTTGATTTGTATTGCACATATTGCACGTCTGACCTATTAGTACCATACTTACGATATAGCATTGTTAAGCCTATCTGGTATCACTTTTTTGAGTTACCAACTTAAATAGAGTTATTGAGATGATTAACAAACTGCTTTAACATAATGAGCTTCAAAATGGATAATGATAATAAGAAACATGTTACAACTGCTTGTGGTATTCGTTTATGATATAAAATGAAACATTGAATACTGCATATCAAGTGGTGGAAAGTATGCAAGACTTCCATTTCAGGATGGTTTCTTGATATCAGTTAACAGTTTGAAAAGCATGTCTAAGTATCTGGAGAAAAAATAGATAATATACTATATCTTGACATGTAGAATTGCCCGTGATTATCTTGAAAATTTTTTTTCATAAATTCGTGAATTTGAGCAATATAACAATTATCTACTATCAACTATTGTCAACTGATATTAAAACATTCAGGTTTATCCTCTGAACGTTTTCGTTCTAATAGTAGAGGGGATATTTCATGTCAGTATAAATGTGTGAACAAGCTAAGATGAAAGAAGTACCTGCTCAGTCTAATAGTGATTATAACGATAATTACCTTCAGGTGTTTTTGAGGAATATTTGTAGCGCCATGGAATAGGAAATCAATGCTAAGACTGAACTTGAAGTAGAAGGTTTAACACTTGTAGCGGGTTGTGTTGGTTCTAAAAACATCAGAAGTGCTCCAGGACTAAGCAATCAGGTTATGCTGTTTTTGTTTTGTTTTTTTTTTTATTTTGCGCAAAGCTACACGAGGGATATCTGAGCTAGCTGTCCCTAATTTAGCAGTGTAAGACTAGGGGAAGTCAGCTAGTCATCACCACCCACCGCCAACTCTTGGACTACTCTTTTACCAACGAATAGTGGGATTGACCGTGGCTTTATAACGACCACACAGCTGAAAGAGCAAGCATGTTTGGTGCGACGGGGATTGGAACCGTGACCCTGTGATTACGAGTCAAACGCCTTAACCCACCTGGCCATGCCGGGCTCAGGTTACGCACCATCTTTTTGATCAGTATATTCGGATTACTACTTTTCGAATTGTGGGCCTTCTTACCCAACACCTGAATGGATAGAAGCTACGTATTTAATTGAAAGTGACATTCTAAAAACATACCTCGTTTTAATGTTTAAATCCCAGCTTGTTACCGAAATGGGCCTGGCATGGCCTAGCGCGTTAAGGCGTGCGCTTCGTAATCTGAGGGTCGCGGGTTCGCGCCCGAGTCGTGCCAAACATTCTCGCCCTCCCAGCCGTGGGAGCGTTATATGTGACGGTCAATCCCACTATTTGTTGGTAAAAGAGTAGCCCAAGAGTTGGCGGTGGGTGGTGATGACTAGCTGCCTTTCCTCTAGTCTTACACTGCTAAATTAGGGACGGCTAGCACAGATAGCCCTCGAGTAGCTTTGTGCGAAATTCCAAAAACAACAGTTACCGAAGCGGCAGAGCTACGAAGTAGAAAGTATGCATCTTATTTAATTTACTAACAAAATTCTCAAAGAAACTCAGAACAAGAATAAAAAAATTAAGACTATACCTTTTAGTATTGTTCTTGTAAGTCAAAGTAAGATAATCCTAAATTTTTAATGTATTCACGATATCTTCCTTTTGTTAGCTTGAGAGGAGAGTTTTTAAAACTTTTAGCTGAGACAACAGTACTGATGATATGCTAGTGCTTTAGTAAAACATATATTGTTGATTCTTACACTTGAGAATATTCTACAAATTTACCGAATATGCGGGAATTTTTGCAATACACATTTCACAGTATAAGTTACGTGCATTTCTAAACACATTGACCTGAAACAAAGATCAGTATCAAAATAAATATATAACAGTAAATCCGTTAGAAAATACCTGAGATGGCGTAGATAATTTTTTACGTATGTGTGTGTGTGTTTTCTTATAGCACACCCACATCGGATTATCTTCTGAGTCCACCGAGAGGAATCGTATCCCTGAGTCTAGCGTTCTTTATCAGTAGACTTAATGCTGTACCAGCGTGAGATTTATGATTTATTAATACTAATCATTAATTAAATTAAATGACTTGTCAAAGCATTGCTTGATAAGTAGCATAAGTTAAGAGTAAAATGAATAAAACAGTACGTGTTTAACAAACTTAGTTCAGGTTTCAATGCTAGCAGCAAAGTGGAAAGAAAAACTTCCAAATAGTAAATTGATTAGAAAATGCAGAAATGGTTTCTGTACACAAGTTATAAATTACTATAGACTTAAAAAATGTAGGTTAGGAAAATTAATTCTTTGTTTTTAATTTCGCGCAAAGCTGCACGAGGAATATCTGCGCTAACCGTCCCTAATTTAATAGTGTAATACTAGAGGGAAGGCAGCTAGGCATCGCTACCCACCGCCAACTCTTGGGCTACTCTTTTATTAACGAATAGTGGGATTGATCGTCTCATTATAACGCCCCCACGGCTAAAAGAGAGAGCATGTTTGGTGTAACAGGGATTCGAACTCACGACTCTGAGATTACGTTCCGAGCCTGGTGAGGAAAAGAGTCAAAATATAGGCAAAATCGTATAAGGTGTATAATCAGAGAAACTTACATTTAAAAAATAAAAGTACAAAACACTAGTAAAATAGTCAGTCAACAAAAGATATAAGAAAAGGTGTTTTTAATAACAACTGTTTGTTTGAAAAGGTTTTTCAAGAGAAAGTCCAAGTGAAGAACACAATGTGACGATAATAATGTGTTGACTTGGTATAAGAATAACTGGAAAGAAAAGGTATGTGATTAGCTCTTTGGTATACATTAATTAAAATACATGACGTCGTATGACAGCGCCGTTCGATTAATGCAAACAAAAGTAGCTAAATACTCTAACATAGGCATTATTTAGAAGGAGAAATATCTAATATAGACAATACGTAGAGAAAAAAAAACGTACAGTACAGCGAGTACAAGAAATTTGACGGGTCTCTGAAAAATATCTAGTCGTCGTTATCGTGTTTACTGGAAAGCCTCAAGAATTCAAGCACACAACAGTTTGTTTGTTTGTAGCTCAGCACAAAACGACATAATGAATTATTAGTGCTGTGCAAACCACGAATATCGACACCTGATTTTCAGCGTTATAAGCTTACAGATTTTCCTAAAAACTCCTAGAAGTGGAGAACACAAAACAAACAGAATTAATATACAGATGCCTTTGTGAGCAACACATAATTAACAAAAAGTGTTTATTTTCCTTGTTTGTGTTTGTTTTGTTTATTGTTAAACAAAAGGCTACACATTGAGCTATCTCTTTTGTCCCCGTTCCAAGTATCAAAACCCTAATTTTAGTGGTGGAAGACTTTAGACTCGCCACCGAACTACTGGATGAGGCTAGTTTATTTTCTTATACAATCGTATATTGCATTACGTTAAACTAAATTTATCTTAGTATTAATGATGCTCGTAAATACGTCTTATACTTTGATTTATAGATTTCTCAAAATAAACTTTGGCATATTTCAAAACTATAAAAGTACTTTGAATCTTTTAAGATACATGTGCATTTAAACAAAAAATAAAACTTGTAGTGTAAATATTCTAGTTTATTTTGGAATTTCGCACAAAGCAACTTGAGGGCTATCTGTGCTAGCCGTCCCTAATTTAGCAATGTAAGAATAGAGGGAAGGCAGCTAGTCATCACCACCCATCGCCAACTCTAGGGCTACTCTTTTACTAACGAAAAGTGGGATTGACCGTCACATTATAACGCCCCCACGGCTGGGAGGGCGAGCATGTTTGGCGCGACTCGGGCGCGAACCCGCGACCCTCAGATTACAAAGCGCTAGGCCATGCCAGGCCCCTTTATATACCAGTCAATGCCAAAATATTCTAGACAGTTGAGAAACAGGGTAAAGTGATTATTTAAAACTTTATAGTTAGTCAATATTCAATAGATAAAAATAAGGACCCAGCTTTTGATAAAAGTACAAAAATTGTGTACAATTACCAGTGAGTTATGTCATTATTTAACTATCGTGAAATTAAGTTGATTAAAGAAATAACTGATTTTAGCAGCAACCGCATCATTAAATCTTTTATAATTAAAAAACTTGTTCATACAAACATTTTCAACTGATGTATACTAATATATACAAATTCTGATCCATTGCTCTAATACCTAAAATACTTTGTTTTAACGCAAGCAAGCAGTACGATGAAATTGATTCTTTAACCTCGGCACGGAAACCACCTTCATCGGATCGTATTTTTCTCGACGAAATAAAGCTCTCCACATTCTAGTGAAGAGTTTTATTTTGTGTTTTGTAGAAGTAAAATAAAATATTATATTTTGACACAAGTATGAGAGAGTTTTGTCTGTACTTATCAGTTATTAAAATTGATCCAAACAATATGTTTATTAGCAACAAAGACATTCTGTTTTTATTGAAATAAATTACTACTACCAAAACATACAATTAAATATATATATGTACAAACACTGAGCTATTGCTTTAATATCTGCGATATACATCTAGAACAAGCATTGCGATTTATAAAAATAATAGCGTTTACAATGTGAATGACAAGCAAAATACACCAATAGCACATTCAAAGCTAGCACGTCTAACAAGTATTCTTCTGAAAGAAAAACGGTGGTTTAGAAAAGTAACCAGTTTGGAAGTCTTTACTCCCAGCCCTGGAGATATTTACTAGGCAGAGGAAGTGGTGCCTTAAGGACGGGAGCAGCTACGGCAACCTTGGGAACGGCTGGAAGAGGGGCATAAGCTGGAGCAGCGACCACCTTTTTCACAACGGGACGGATAGGAGCAGCAGGGGCAGGAGCAGCAGCCTGGGAGTTGATTTCAACATCAGCGGGATTCTGGTTGGCGGTTCCAGCCTCGTTAGTTGAGATCCAGGCACGGAAACCACCTTCATCAGCTAAGTAATTTACCTGACGGGAGGTACCCCAAGGGTCAGTGTAGCCATAGGAACCCTGGACTCTACCGTTGCCATCTCCACTCTCTTGACGACTCTGTCTGGTACCATACTCATCAACGGTATCGTAACCAGTGTCGTATGGAATAGGGACGTTGATACCCTAATATAAGAGTGAATGTAATTTCCTATTTCTTAAAAGCTATGCATAAATTTCATATTTAATATAATACTTCTCTTTTATACATTTTAAAGCTTAGCTACGTCGTACATTATTTGATTACTTGCACTAAACTTCAGTTAACTTAATAAATTTAAGATAATATTAAGCTTAGTATATGTTTTAACTGTATTAGGAAAACTATCAATAAAAATGAAACCTA
This sequence comes from Tachypleus tridentatus, assembly GCF_004210375.1. Classification (NCBI taxonomy): domain Eukaryota; kingdom Metazoa; phylum Arthropoda; class Merostomata; order Xiphosura; family Limulidae; genus Tachypleus; species Tachypleus tridentatus. The sequence continues at coordinate 18,325,689 of NC_134829.1, forward strand.
CGAAACTAGGATCAGCGGCAGGAAGGTATCCGGTAAACGAGATGGCGACAAAACACAGCAAGATCAAGGCCTAAGACGATAATTATAAATAAAAGTTATTGCTGCTTTAAAGTCAATGTGTATTCAATTTTCCTTCTTCTAATAGAAAACTTTAGTAGTTGTTATATTTAAAAAGTAAGTAACATGGATATAGTTTCTCCGGTTGATTTTTCATACATCAAAACTAAAGGCTTCGCACATTTATATTTAACTTAAAGTTTTTTTAGGATGATTTGTTCTGGGTGGCCAATTAATATTCACGCATATTCGCGATAAAAAATATTTGTACTACAATAAAACGTTATCCCTAGTTAAGCCATTTTAAAAATATTTGTACTTTTTTAAGATTTTTATCAAAGTCTATTGATAGTCATTAGTGAAAATGAAAAAAAAATCGTTGTTAAGGATTTTTTTGACCTTATATTGGTATTTTATTTATTTTACAAACGAACATTGTAAAGCAAAATTTTAAAGTTTATATTAAAAGTCTATTAAACTATACCTTGGAAAACATGTTTATATTTCTTGTAAGATTCCACTTCTTGAGATTACTTGCGCCTGGAAATACTCAACTGAAGTTCATGATCACGATTCCTCCGCTAACGTTTATATAGAGAAGTTATTGTAGGTCAGCATGTTGTCAAACAACCCCACCCGTATTTTTTAATGCCAGCTTGACTCGACAATTAGAGAAGGATATTGTGTATGATGAAACTATTAATCCATATAACTAACCTACCACGTTTTGTTGTTTTTTTCATTTCTAGATCAAATTGTGTAAGGAATTCATGAATAAATACGTGTTGAAAAAATAGAAGAGCTAATGAAACGTGAAAGCAAATTAGAATAGAAAAACGTGTTATTTTGGTTCATGTGTATAGATGAGGTTAACATTACAACCAGAAGCAGAATATCAGGTGCTTAGAAAGCAGATTCAATCAGGAGAATTAGAAGAGTTTTATATTCACTAAAAGCAAAGAAAATTATATGAAAGTTAAGGTTACAAATAATCTTTTCAAATTAAAAAATCTGAGATATTACTAACTTTATCATTGAAATATTTCTCTTTACTCGATATTTATTTAATGTTTATCAAAAGCTTAAGGGTATTTTAAAGGTTGAGTTGTTATTTTATTTTGTTTCAGGCGAATACTGTAGAGACTGCATGTTTTACCATATCAATAAAAGTCTACATTTCATCAGCTTGTCACAAGTTCAATACTCATGATTTAGTAATCTTATTACTAATGACTGAAAGTCGTACAAAATTTTTATATTCCTGTAAGCTTTTCCATTATAAAATACTTATTCTTGAAGCTTCTGTGTATCCTATGACAATGAGTTTAAAAACTGAATTCGTGAAACAGATATTTCAGAAATATGTTTTATGAAATAATTTGATTTTAGTTTTATTAACATATATTAATATAAAGTGTGTTTCACTGACGTGCAAGCCTTACTTTCTGTGATCATTACTTTTTTTGCTGTTGGCCCACGTATTAAAATGAGTTGAATTAAAAAAGTGAACAAAAATTCCATCAATATTGAAATTAAATCATCTAAATAATTAGTGTTTTACATAGACATATATCACAATGTCTGACTAGTGTTTTTTTTTTAAATATGTCGCAAATGGCTGAAATTCGAATGTTAATTTAGCAATCTTCATTGTACAAAAATTATTTTACTATTGAAATTTAATCTTTAACTGAACAGTTTATTTGTTAAGCTTTTAAGTGAAAAAGCATGATTATATACAATTAATTTACTTGTTATAAAGCATTAAGAATAGGCCTATTATCTGACGAACATAACGTGGTTTAAATACCATTGCTACTTACTCCTTTAATTCTTGAAAATCCTCAGGTGACTAGATAAAGAACATTAGTGTTAAACATTCTATAGTCCTAATAATAATGTGTCATATCAACTATTATTGACGATTTATTATTTCCAAATATAGATCACCAAGAATACTTACATCAAAAAGAGTTTCAATAAATAACGATGTAAAAGCCATGAAACAATGTCCAATGATAATTGAAAACTATTAAATCGTATGAAATGTGTACTCGGTTACAAACAAATAAACAGAAGACAATTTTTGTATTTGAAACAAAAAAGATTTGCACTTGTTTCATATTATTAAGTTAAATTGTTTTAGCTTGAGCAAAAGAAAGTTTTAAATTATTATCTGAAATAATTGTAAACTAAAGGTGTAAATTACTCTTGAGACAATTAATTTAAATATAATTTACATTTTCTTTATAATTGCATGTTGAATAATTCAATTAAAAACATACCGAGTTGGTACTTTTACCATTAAGAAATGGCCCGGCATGGCCAAGCGTGTTATGGCGTGCGACTCGTAATCTGAGGGTTGCGAGTTCGCATCCCCGTCGCGCCAAACATGCTCGCCCTTTCAGCCGTGGGAGCGTCATAATGTTACGGTCAATCCCACTATTCGTTGGTAAAAGAGTAGCCCAACAGTTGGCAGTGGGTGGTGATAACTAGCTGCCTTCCCTCTAGTCTTACAGTGCTAAATTGGGGACGGATAGCACAGAAACTGTACTTTGGATAGATATAATTCCTGTGTGGTTGCCATATTTTAAACACTTTAGTTTTTCAGTACAAAATGAAACAAATTATGCGGGTTTTCGAACTTAAGTACCTCTCGGTCGTTCGGCTGTTTCCGTGACGTTTTACAACTATGACGTAATAGTTGCCAAACACGCTTCGTTGCGCGCCGACCATTGTGTTCCTTTCAGTGCTGGTGTTTTATGTAAATCTATTGGTGCTTTTTTGGATTTCATACTTTGTGAGACTATTTTTTGTCTTGATATTGGTACTTTATGTTTGTTTTATGATAACGTGGTTTACTGCATTGCTTATGGTTGTAAAAACGGTTCGACATCGGGCAAAAGCTTCTTTTCGTTTCCGTGCAAGGAGAAGGAACCACCAAGGTGGCGACTGTGGGTGCGATGGTCGATAAGAAGAACTGGACTCCTTCACACCATGCAAAGCTTTGTCAAGATCATTTTGAACGCTCATGTTTTATGTCGGATTCCACTGTTTTGAATTCCGTGGGTTTTAAGCCAGGCAGGTTGAGACTGAAAAATACCGTCGGCAGAAGACAAGATCGTCCTCACCATCTTTCCTCATGTAGATCTGAGGACTGATCTCAGCCTGCAGCGTACAGGTTCCACCCCTCTGAAACCATCACTTACCATCACGAAAAGAACAAACTCCTAATTTTGCTGACTACACAGGCTGGTAAAATGACTCTATTCAGTTTTCTTAGTCTCTTCCATATCCACCTGAAAAATCTGCGATAAGCTAAGTATCTATATAGCCTGAAAATGCAAAATTACAAACTTATAACCTTAGTAGAAAGTCACTCTTCTCTCCAAGCTATTTTAAAATTCTATAGATATTGTTTTGAATCCATACTTGACCATTTCATAAATATGTGGATAATATTTTCAAATCAGTCAGCTTGCAAAATAATATTATTAACATCAAAATTATACTGATGATAGGTAGAAAAACTTGAAATCAAGAAATATGTGCAACTGAAACAAACATCTCATTGGGCTTTGAAAATATTGATACACTTGAGATGACTAAGTTGGATCATAGTTTTGGATAAACAGTGTCTTTAATTGTAGGTTAAACTCAAATATACTATTTTAGGTTTAACTGCATCTTTAAAAATACACACTCGTGATTACCTCATCACCGAAGGGACCATTCAAGTCAACAAATTCATAGTATGATGCTTCCAAGACATCGATATTCAGGCAATTTCCATCAAAGCCTCGAGTCTGGGTAATGCACTCTTCATCTTTTAATCGGTTTGACACATTTATCGTATGAGCGACAATAAACGCACTATCTCCCGGTTGGCATCTGCTCGCATAAACCACACCTATACCTTGTACAAACATACGGAATATGTCATCTAAATTATACATTTATGGTAAATATTAAATTAACTATTCAGACTGCTACATCTAGTTTGATTTTATCGACAGAATTATGACGTATAATTGAAATTCATTTTGTCACGAGTCGTAAATACCCGGTACAATTATTGTGGAAGGGCCGAGTATTAGTTACCATAGTCGGCAAAATATGAACAAATAAAACCCAGTCTGTGATGCCAATAATTTATAAACACCAGACAGGTTTCGAAATGCTTAAAATTGTACGTGAAATAATACAGACCATATTTGTTGTCATGACTTAGGCCTACCATACTTCCACTGGAGGTATGACCGTCTTGCAATCGGCCTGGGCGCTATCAGTATCACTCACAGTTCTGCTACTCTCACTCGTGAAACTGTCCTCATCACTAGAACTTTTCAGATCTGTGTCAAAAGAAACTGTTCTAGGTTCGTTCAGAGTAGGTTCGAATTGATATGGCACTACTCAACACTGTTCAGAACACAAAGTCAAAACAGACTCCGCCTCTGTTTCTCCGTATGCACTGGTCATGTTTATTTACATTCAACGTGCTGGCGTTGGCGGTTTGTTTGGTAACTATTGCGTCACAATGGTTTTCCTAACGGCAAGCGTAAACACTAAAACGTTCGGATTGCACCAAGTTCTATGTTTCATTTATTAGCACATATTTGTTATAAATAATGTGAACCTGCAAAATTAATCAGTATGAGTAGTTCTTTTGACTGTAAAATTTTCTTTTGTCTATAAAATTCACCTTTAAGCATAAAGCAACATAATGGGCTTCGTGTGTTCTGCTCATCACGGGTACTGAAACCAGAGTTCTAGCATTGTACGTTCACAGATATATCGCTGTGACTCCCCCTAGGAGATGAAACCTTTAGTAAAAGAATTAAATTCTAGTTGTAAAAAAGGTCAATTTAATATTACCATAGTTAAGTTAGATGTATTTTATTTTAGATTCACGTAAACTTTGTTTTATATTACCAGACAATTGAAAAAGGTGTTTGATCTGGAAAACTGGAACGGCGAAAGCATAAATTTATTGTCATTTTGGTCTGACAATCAGTGCCTTAACACGTGTTATGTTACATCACATACTCTGAACTTGTAACGTTATTTCACATATATCTCTTTAAAATAACAAAAATATCCCTTTTGCGTTTCTTGTTTTCAAGAGTATATTTTAAACACAATTAACAACGTTTCAATCTCCTTTGATCATTATGTGGTTAATACGATGGTCAAACCGTTGTACTTGGTTTGTGTTTTACCTACAAGAGGTGGAAGAGGTCGTTAGGGTTAGTCAGCGAGGTATAAGTTGAGTAGGTTGTTAGGGTTAGCCAGCGAGATATGAGTTGAAGAGGTCGAATTTGTCGTGATAGCAAACGTAACTAGGTTACTTTGTGTATATTTAGAACAGGTACGTCATAGCCATGTTGTTTAAGGTCAATTTAATGTTATTAGTTCTTATTTCTTTCTAACTTTTATTACTTATACACAAAAATATGGTTCAACCTTCCTCTACTAAGTCTACTTAGTTCGTCTACTCTAATAACTTAAAACATGAAAAAAATAGTGCATACCTCCAAAATAGACAGATAACCATTGTGTAAATTTTGTATAGAAAAAAATAAGAGCTAGTAATGGTTAATCGACTCTTTCCAACATGCTTTAGGACGAATCTGTCTTAAATTATAGTCTGATCTATGTAGTTTTGTTTCGGTTTCTTTAACAGAAACCTTAACTACATACAGTTTTTCATTCTATATTTTATATTATGTCTCGAATTTCGCTGGTTCATATTTCACACCCAAATGTTTTCTGCTTACAAACTGTGTAAGCATTATTTGTAATCATATCATAAAATACGTCCAGTTGATTGATATCGTATTTTTCATCATAAATCCTGAAAGTTTCAAAGTGTATGACTGATCGGACGCGTGTTAGATCCTTTTATTTAGATCTGTATTATTACAACAAATGTAAAAAAGAACAATGCCATCTTAAAAATATCCACCCTAATAATTAATCAGCGATTGAAATTGGCATGATAATTAATGAAAATTAAGTTTATTAAATTTGGTTCTGTTTGATTCATCTTAAGTACAAAGTTGCAAAGTGTTTTCCCACTGTGGATATCGAAATGCAATTTTCAGTATTTTGGCCTCTGACTTTCTAATGAACCACAATAATACAATTGTTTACTAAAACGTTGGATATAAGCTAAATTTCTACATTTTATTGACCAGTTTTATTTTGATTTTTGTTTGTTTTGTATTTAAGCACAAAACTACAAATAGGGCTTTCTGTGCATTGCCCACCACGGGTATCGAAACCCGGTTTCTAGCAGTATAAGTTCGCAGATATATCTCTCTGTCAGTAGAGGCCAGGTATTTGTAAAAGTAAAAAAAAAAGAAAGATATTTGAGTACAAGTATTAGACAGTTTTGTTTGTATTTATCAGTTATTAAAATTGATTCAGCCAATACGGTTATTAGCAATAAAGTCATTCGACGTTTTTATTGAAATAAATTACTGCTATCAAAACGTAAAATTAAATATATATGTGTGTATATATATACAAACACTGAGCTATTGCTTTATTATCTGCGATATACATCTAGGACAAGCATTGCGATTTATAAAAATAATAGCGTTTACAATGTGAATGACAAGCAAAATACACCAATAGCACATTCAAAGCTAGCACGTCTAACAAGTATTCTTCTGAAGGAAAAACGGTGGTTTAGAAAAGTAACCAGTTTGGAAGTCTTTACTCCCAGCCCTGGAGATATTTACTAGGCAGAGGAAGTGGTGCCTTAAGGACGGGAGCAGCTAAGGGAACCTTGGGAACGGCTGGAAGAGGGGCATAAGCTGGAGCAGCGACCACCTTTTTCACAACGGGACGGATAGGAGCAGCAGGGGCAGGAGCAGCAGCCTGGGAGTTGATTTCAACATCAGCGGGATTCTGGTTGGCGGTTCCAGCTTCGTTAGTTGAGATCCAGGCACGGAAACCACCTTCATCAGCTAAGTAATTTACCTGACGGGAGGTACCCCAAGGGTCAGTGTAGCCATAGGAACCCTGGACTCTACCGCTGCCATCTCCACTCTCTTGACGACTTTGTCTGGTACCGTATTCATCAACGGTATCGTAACCAGTGTCGTATGGAATAGGGACGTTGATATCCTGATATAAGAGTGAATGTAGTTTAGCATTTCTGGAAAACACTGCATTATCATTTGATAACGTACAGCAAATTTCAGTCAACTTAATATCTTTAAAATGCTATGAAAGTTAACTTTGTTTAAATTTTGATTTATGAATTTTAAATATAGAAAAGAACTTACATAAGCAGGAGCAGCGGCAGGAAGGTATCCGGCAAAAGATCCGGCGACGAGACACAGCAAGATCACGACCTAGGACGATAAAATATAAAAATAATTTATTGATACTTTTTAAATACTTAAATGCAATAGAAAAGTTAAAACCTCTTCTGTCTTACAAATAACATTAAGTGAAAAGAAAGCATTAATGTATTGTTTGGAAGCTTTTCTTTTGAACATCAGACATGTGCAATGTTGTGCTAATTTACATTTTTGGTCATAATTTACCCGAAGTAACATTCTAAAATATTTGTACGATATTTACAGAAATCTTATCTCTGTGTAATATGGTTATCTTTACAAAATCCTTAACATTTGTCAATATATTGCTAATTCTGCTTATACATGTTAATTGACATTTAAATTTAAATATACCTTGGACAACATGTCAGACTTTGTTAAAATATTCCCACTCCCTGAGATGATATACGCTTAAGAGTATATAACTAACGTTGTTAAACTATGATTCGAAAATCAGCGTTTATATAGTGAAAACAATATGGGTCAGCACGTAGTCCAACAACCCCACCCCTGTTTGACAAGTTAAGTTTGTAATAAGAGAAAGTGTATTGTACATGACGAAAGAATTACATCACATAATAACCTAGCTTGTCTCTTTAGTTTCTAGACTAAGCTACGAGTGGAAGTCATAAAAATATAAACAGACGGACAAAAAAAACCAAGCTGGAAAAGTATATTATAATGGCTAAGCGTTGTTCTCTTTCGTTGGGCTAGCTAAGTCGGTTAAGTTAAGACTATTAGAGTAAAAAAACTGCAAACGATTTAAAATACTTCAGTCGATCAGCTCCAGCTTCTGCTAAAATTTGTATGCGTGTTTTATGTTTAATGAACAGGGAACGTAAAGAGAAAATTACGTTTCAAAAGAACAACAAAAAAACATATAATACCTGTGTTACTCGGAGTAAAAGTTATAGATTATTTTAGTCGCGAACTAGTTTTGTTCAGTAATTGTTTATATGCAACTGTTTAATATATACATATATATTAATAATAAAAGGCGTTCTGAAAATGAAATTCTTCTTGAAAATCATTCTAGGTTAACATTCATAAGTTGCAGCAGTATCAATGACTAAAAATGAAACTGTTAAAGAGCTAAACCTGCGACTATTTCTAAATAAAAACAATACATATTGTCACATTTCTATTTCTAGACTTCCATTATAATTTTGTCTAACTAAAGAGAGGGAATTGACTATCACTCTTATAACACATCTGTGGCTCAAAAGTGCGGAGCGCAATTTTTTCTTGTTTTTGTAGTTACTGGACTCCATTTGGAACAAAGGCTGGCATGGTCAGGTGGTTAAGGCACTCGGGTCTTGATCTGAGGGGATGTTATATTGTGTTGGTCAATCCCATTATTCTTTGGTAAAAGAGTAGCCTAAGAGATGGCGGTGGGCGATGATGGCTAGCTGCTTTCCCTCTAGGCATACGTTGCTAAATTATGGACGGCTAGCGCAGATAGCCCTCGAGCAGCTTTGAGCGAAATTCAAACCAAATAATTTCGATCATGCATATTCATAGTTTGGCACGTTTACAATTGATTACGCATGTGGCATTATGCAGCGAAATGGATAAAAAAGTAAATTAGATAAAATGTATAATAATATTCTACCAACAACCACATTTATTCGACTCTGAGATAACCAGTTTAATATAATGCATCTATATTTCCCCTTTTATTAACTCTAATGTGAGTATAGGTTTGAGTTAAAACATTACATAACAGGCTTTTTTTTCCTACTTTTTTAATAACATAACATTTTAAACAGAGAAGAAGTGTTCAAATAATTTCTAAACGAATCCCCTTGTAGCTGGTAAAATCAAAATATTGAAATTGAAAACATGTTAGATATGACAAATATTTCGTTATTAGAATATTTAAAAATAGTAAAAGTGTATGTCTGTTTTTTTTATAGCAAAGCCACGTCGGGCTATCTACTGTGTCCACCTAGAGCAGGGGTGTGCAACATTTTTCGTCGGTGGGCCATATAACCAACTTCATCAATCAAGCGGGGCCACTTAAAAAACAAGCTTATTCGTGTACATGCACAATAAATTAAAAAAAAATTCTCAAAATGCAAGCAATAATATTTTATATTTTTGCATGAGTGATCATCTTAGTGCGACACTTGAAATTTAGAGTCCTTGCAGAGCTTGTCAATATCAGCTTTGACAGAAGTGGTTGCCACTCTTAACTGACTGGTCAAATGTTCATCAGTCAGCTGACTTCTACATTTGGTTTTGATGAGCTTCATTTTGGAGAAAAATTGCTCACAGCAGTAGGTGCTACCAAAAAGGGAGACAATTCTTTGTGCATGACGGGACAAATTGGGAAACTTTTCACGTACACAGAGTTTGTAAAAGTTTAGCAAACTGTTTTCAGAGAATTTCCTTTTAGTGTCCATGTCAGCCTGCAGTTCAATGAGTTCCATTTGGCAATCATCAGGACTGTCTTCCACTGCCAAATCAAAAGGTTGAGCGAACAATTTCAATCTAATTTCAGTTTGTCTGAAATCTGGAAATCTGTTTGCAAACTCATCACGCAGCTTTTGTACACTGGTTCCATATTTGGTGCAATCCAGATTAGGAAATTCCAGTTTCCTGGTTGCAAGACATGTAAAATGGGTCAATATGGCTCTTCTCAACTGAACCTGGAAAAGTTCCAATTTCTTCTCAAAAGCACAAATATGCTCAAACAACTTATTCACAAGTTGACTTTTCCCTTGTAGTTTTAAGTTTAAATCAGACAGATGCTGTGTAATGTCTGTGAGGAATGCTAAGTCATTCAGCCAGTTCTCATTGCTCAAGAAGTCCACATTCTGACGTTTGCTCTCCATGAAGAACTTAATCTCCTCTCGCAGATTCCAGAATCTCTTCAAAGTAGCAGCTCTACTAAGCCAACGTACAGCAGAGAAGTACAAAACATCTGAATACTCACTGTCCAGCTCATCTAAAAAAGTTTTAAATTGTCGATGATTTAATCCTCGTGTTCGAATATAATTTACGCATTGGACGACATTTTTCATGACTTCTGCAAAATCCAGAACTTTGGTGCACAAGCTCTCTTGGTGAATAATGCAATGGCTTACAACTACGTCTTGTGCTCCAATTGCAGTTAGAAATTTCTTGGTGAATCCATTTGTCCTACCTGTCATGGAAGGAGCACCATCTGTTGTAACACCACATAATTTATAATGATTCAGTTCAAACTTTTCTACAACCTTAAGCACTTGTTCACAAATATCCTGTCCTGTGGTTGTGGAGGAAAGGCTTGCCATATCTAAAACTCTTCGAAAACATCAAAGCCTGCAGTAACAGCTCTGATGAAAATGACAAGTTGGGATGTGTCATTGATATCAGTGCTTTCATCCAAAGCCAGACTGAAAGCTTCACACGAATTCAATCTCTCTTTCAAAGTTTCTTTGATGTCCTCTGAAAGATCTTTTGTCCTGCGTTAGACAGTAAAGCGGGAAAGGCTAGTTTGCTCCACCAAATATTTTTCTCTGGACATGCATATTCTGTGAATATTGTTAAACAATTTTAATAAATTCTCCATCACTGAAAGGCTTTCCCTTTTCTGCCATACATTCACAAAGCTTAAAACTCAGTTTTGTCACCAGTTCTGAATTTTTCTTGAAAGTGGTAAAACACCTTGTTGCTTTTCAATGGATGTTTTAAATGTTCAATTTTGTCCTTTCGTACCTGACCAACAATTTCATCAAACTGGGAGGAGTGCTTAGTTGCGTAATGTCGCTTAATATTGTACTCTTTCATGACTGCAATTGTAGTTTGACAGACGAGGCAGACAACACCTTGATTATGTGGGACAACAAGATATTTTGTGCACCATTCACTGTTGAATAACCTTCCCTCATCATCAATTTTCGTTTCTTAACTGCTGACATTTTACTAGCCCTGAAATCAAAACAAAATTATTCTCACGAAAATAGCAAAGTAGAAAAAACATAGAATTTATTTACACATGGAACCTCTTATGGACAGAAACACATGTTTCTAAATTGGCATCCCGATCATAGCCTTCCGGTACTTAAATTAATTGAGAATAGCAAAATACAGTGTGACCTCGCCTATTCGCGGTTCGCCATTCGCGGCCCCGCATATTCGCGGGTTATGCGCGAACTGCGTTTTTGTAGGTCACAGAGAGTGAAAGGGCTTTTCGAGGAGATTTCTGTTGTATTTACTCAATCAAGCCGTTTTATCAATTGTCGTCTTCACCAAACAAGATTTGACTGCTATTGGCTGACTGCCTCAGCTTCCCCAACAACGCAAACGGCAAAGCACAGCCCGGTAACGCACGGTACAATTTAGTGAAATACATAACAGTATGCAATATTGCTACATTATTACTGCATCAATGAGTATAAGTATCATTAGTGTTTGGGAAGCATTTCATATAGTATATAATCGCATACATATACGGTTTAAAACTGCGTCCAATATTCGCGGTTTTTTCGCTATTCGCGGGAGGGTAAAGAACGTAACCCCCGCGAATAACGAGGTCACACTGTACATAGAATCAGATGCATCTGAAAGCAAAAATTTTAATAAATTCAGTAAAGTCACAACAATATGCTAAATAATAATCAATTTACCTTCAATCTCTTGTAGTAACTGTAAAAGGTAATAAAATTTTCACCAATAATGAATGACGGACAGCAGAGGTTAGGGAAAATTGTCGCCAGCGGGCGAAGGCGAGGTTCAGGACATGACGTTGAGTCGTAGACAATAGTGCTAGTGCACGTCACCTATTCATGCCCTAAGGAGGCCGACCAATCGAATTCGGCCTGCTCCTCTCTAGCAAAGATAATTTTAGAAGTTTGTCGAGTCGAAGCCTGGGAATCCCGTAGGATCGATGCTTTTTAAAAATATTCCATTTGCGTTGGATTACAGATCAGGCCACATGGTTAGATTACAACAACTAGGGCCACACTAAATGGCTTGGCGGGCCGGGTTGTGGCCCGCGGGCCGCCTGTTGCACACCCCTGACCTAGAGAAACTGAACTTCTGAATTTAGCGTTGAAAATCCATAACTTACCGCTGTCCCATGGAGGACTAGTAAAAAGTGTATGTCAGGCGTCACAACTGTTATACCATAAAATATTTGTAGTTAAATTGTAAGTATGTTAGACATGAGAAATGTTATACTATAGAATATTTGAAGCAGTTAAAGTGTAAGTATATTAGACATGACAAATGTTATGCCATAGAATATTTGAAGTAGTTAAAGTGTATGTTAGACATGACAAATATAAAACCATAGAATATTTAAAACTTGCCAAAAATATTACACAAGGAGCATATACTTTTCCTTGCATAGTTTGTTTTTCGTTTTTACATTCTACTCAAGTGTAAGAAAATTATTCAAAATTTACTTTCTTTGGACTCTTCTTTTATATGCATAGACTACTTTTGAAATTGTTTTGTAGTCATATTCATGTTTTAAGTTATTAGAGAAGACGAACTAAGTAGAGGAAGGTTGAACCATACTTTTGTGTACAAGTAATAAAAGTTAGAAAGGAATAAGAACTAATAAGATTAAATTGACTTTAAGCAACATGGCTATGACGTACCTGTCCTAAATATACACAAAGTAACCTAGTTACGTCTACTATCATGACAAATTCGACCTCTTCAACTCATAACTCGCTGGCTAACCCTGATGGCTTCTTAAACTCGTATCTCGCTGGCTAACCCTAACAACCTACTCAACTTATACCTCGCTGACTAACCCTAACGACCTCTTCCATCTCTTGTATGTAAAACACAAACCAAGTACAACGGTTTGACCATCGTATTAACCACATAATGATCAAAGGAGATTGAAACGTTGTTAATTGTGTTTAAAATACCTGTTTCAACTGTCTCTATCAAATATTTACTTGCTTCAAGTTGGTCATTCGTCATGAGTAGATATTTTATTTGTTCACAAACTAAAATGAGCATCATATACACGCACATTCTGAAAGATAATTTATGATGGAACTTGTTTTTCACTTGAAACCTCGAGCATTTCCATACGTATGTCAGAAAAAAACACAACTAGCTTATGCTTCATGACCGCAAATTGGAATTAGATTTGTTACTAAATTTTAACTCAATACATAAAAATATTTTGTTTTTCTTTCAAAAATCAATAACTAAAGATTTAACCATTCAGTTAGTATATTTGGTTAGTACACATTTTTTTATCAAACTTAAAGAGTCAATGTTCGAAGTATGATTCTGTGGATTTTTTTATAGTATGTATGCATCAGGTTATATGCTATATTCAACGAAGGGAATGGAACCTCTGATTTTAGCGCTTTAAATCCATAGACTTATCATTCTCTCACCAGAGAACTAAAATAACGATATTTTCACGAATACTTGTTTTCATTACGATGTATTTACTTTTTGCATATGTTGTAAAATTAACAGTTTTTGTAACAACTGAGGACTGTAGCAAAATACATTATCCAACAACTAATATCTTCATAATTATGTGGAGTTTGTTTGCTTGCAGTTTGGCACAAAAACTGCTTACCATAGACATCAAAACCCGGTTCTCGCGTTGTAAGTCTGCAGACACGCAACTCTACCACTGAGGGATGGGCAATGATGTAGAGAAAATTATAATAATTTTCTTCTTTATACAATAAAAATAAAACCAAACGTATTGTTTCACTGTTTCACGTACTTGTTTTTCTTGTATCTTTTGAAAGTTTGGATAAAAGTGAAAATTTCAAGTGAGGGCAAAGTAAAATCGTTTAGTAGAAGTTTCCACATTTGAGAAAAACGATATTTGAAGAGTATAAATATTAACTTACACCAAAACATCTAATGAAACTAATGTAAAAATATATCCATGAATATAAAAGCAATGATAAATTCATACAAAGGTGTTTATTTAATAAATGTTTCCTGTGGGCAAAAAACTGTTACACATCAAAGGTTTATTTTTGAAAGACTCAAACTATGTAATAAATGTCTCGTACGTCTACACTGGCATTTGTTATATTTACGCTTTCGCCATTCCAGTTTTCCAGACCAAACACCTTTCCCAATTGCCTGGTAATATAAAACAACGTTTACGTGAATCTAAAATAAAATACATCTAACTTAACTATGGTACATATTAAATTGATCTTCTTTACAACTAGAATTTAATTCTTTTACTAAAGGTTTCATCTCCTAGGGGGAGTTACAGCGATATATCTGTGAACGTACAATGCTAGAACTCTGGTTTCAGTACCCGTGATGAGCAGAACACACGAAGCCTATTATGTTGCTTTATGCTTAAAGGTGAATTCTAAAGAAAAAAGAAAATTTTGCAATCAAAAGAACTACTCATACTGATTAATTTTGCAGGTTCACATTTTTTATAACAAATATGTGCTAATAAATGAAACATAGAACTTGGTGCAGAAAGAGCCCTTTCCGAGCGGCAATCCAAACGTTTTAATTTTTCGTTTGCCGCTAGGAAAAGTACTGTGACGTAATAATTGCCAAACAAATCGCTAACGCCAGCACGTTGAATGTAAATAAACATGACCAGTGCATACGGAGAAACAGAGGCGGAGTCTGTTTTGACTTTGTGTTCTGAACAGTGTTGAGTAGCGCCATATCAATTCAAACCCACTATGAACGAACCTAGAACAGTTACTTTTGACACAGATCTGAAAAGTTCTAGTGATGAGGACAGTTTCACGAGCGAGAGTAGCGAAACTGTGAGTGATACTGATAGCGCCCAGGCCGATTGCAAGCCGGTCATACCTCCAGTGGAAGAATGGTAAGCCTAAGTCATGACAACAAATATGATCTGTATTATTTCACGTACACTTTTAAGCATCTCGAAACCTGTCTGGTGTTTATAAATTATTGGCATCACAGACTGGGTTTTATTTGTTTATATTTTGCCGACTATGATAATTAATACTCGGCCCTTCCACAATTATTGTACCGCGTTTTTACTACTCGTAACAAAATGAATTTCAATTATACGTCATAATTCTGTCGATAAAATCAAACTAGATGTAACAGTCTGAATAGTTAATTTAATTTGTTTATATTTTGCCGACTATGATAATTAATACTCGGCCCTTCCACAATTATTGTACCGCGTTTTTACTACTCGTAACAAAATGAATTTCAATTATACGTCATAATTCTGTCGATAAAATCAAACTAGATGTAGCAGTCTGAATAGTTAATTTAATATTTACCTTAAATGTATAATTTATATGACATATTCCATATGTTTGTACAAGGTGTAGATGTGGTTTATGCGAGCAGATGCCAACCAGGAGATAGTGCGTTTGTTGTCGCTCATACGACAAGGTGTCTCACAAAGTATGTAATCCGAAAAACGCACCGGTAGATTTACATAAAACACCAGTACTGAAAGGGAAAAAATGGTCGGCAAGCAAACAAAGCGTGTTTGGCAACTATTACGTCATAGTTGTAAAACGTCACGGAAAAGCCGAACAACCAAGAGGAACTTGAGTTCGAGGACCCGCATATTTTGTTTCATTTTTTACTCAAAACCTAAAGTGTTTAAAAATATGGCAACCACACAGGAATTGTACCTAACCAAAGTACAGTTTCTGAGACAATTATTAAATTTGTTGAAAATTCCCTTTTAAAGTGAGTTTCCAGTGCTTAATCAGCAAAGCAACTGAAGACAGAAAAACCAGCAGTATTATTGAAGATTTTACATTCTACCAGAAAGATTTGATGAAATATAAATAATAACTTTACGCATGTTATTCAGTTTGTTTCTCAAGTCCATGTTCTGCTTAATCAGCTAGTAATATATTTATGATAACATCACAATTAAGAGATATTAGAAATAGCTGTTGTACAGCGTAATATATTCTAAATAACCCATTACCCAGAGATGTTTTTCAATATCATAAACAAATGTAGAGGTGTCAGTAGTTAGCTACATTAATTCATTGTGATATAATTTTTAAAAAAATTTTCATATATATAAAAATATTTTTCAGATATATATATATATATATATCTGAATGCTTGTTTTTAGTAATTTTCACACATTTATTACTTACTTAAACTTTACTTTATAATTGTATTATTCTGCTCCAGAACACACTTTAAAACGTTTTTCATTCTCCATGAAATAAAGAATCACACATGTGCACAAAATCAAGCAAATTTCAAAGCATCCAGACATTTTCGAGTTCATTTTTGTTTATATAAAATTATATTTAAATAGGCTTATTTTGATATTTCTTTCTTTATTACAATCTATTCGTGCTTTATTGTATACAATTGTATTTTGTAATTAGCTCCATTAACTTTTTTATTCTGTGTAATTCGTTTACCTGTTCAAGCCTCAAATGTTAATTAAGTTTTCTATTTATTTTTTCCTACGAGTGTCGTGGCATCTTGAGCGTTATCTCAGTAAATTACTATAGAAACCATAGTTGAGCTAGTTAGTATTATACGAGTTAATAATCTGTTGAGCTAATTAGGCTATTAATTTATCTTTAAATTTTAAAGTTCAATCTTGATAAAAGGAAAAAGTAAGATTTGTATTAGGTAGTTTCCCTCGTTTTACGTCTTCCGATTGAACAGCACAAAAAATCAAGGGTTCGATTTCCCGCTGTGGATGCAGTAGATAACCAAATGTGACTTTGAAGAGAGAAATAAACCAATTCGTTACACTACTGTAGTTAGACTATACCTTTATTTAGATGTATTCAGATACGTTTTGAATATGATAATATGTTTGTATTTTCAAAAATTCAGATATCTAATGATGAATTTACGTCAAGCAGATTTTTGACCTGTTGCGGTGAGGTTAAGTGTGATCCTTCGGTCTGTATGTCGTCATACTTATTTAAGTCACTCATTATATATTATACTGTGAGGCTAAGTATGATCCTTTTGTCTGTGTGCCGTCATGTTTATTTAAGTCATTCGTTATACATTACACTGTGAGATTAAGTATGATCCTTTTGGTCTGTGTGCCGTCATGTTTATGTAAGTCATTCGTTATACATTATTTTAAAAAAACAGAGAGTCAGCTCATGTTGACTTATGAAATCATCATTATATGTATCTATATATATGAAGAAGTCTGAAAAGAGAATAAATATTCAACGTATTTTTTATTCCTTTTCAAATACTATTTAGAAACAGAAATACACATTAACCTCAGTATGTTAACACTTCTGTAATAAATATACAATAAAAAACAAACGAATCAAACCCTGATATCAAACTTATGAGAAAAACCGACAAACTGTAGAGCTCTGTTATTTTTTATTGGAAATGTGTTACTTATTCGTTGTCCAGTCCCGCAACTCTTAGTGTTTTCAGAAAGGAGGCGGGGGCGCTGTACTTCAGAGCAGGTCGAACAGGTACAGAGAAGGCAGCGGCAGGAGCAGCAACAACCTTTTTATAAGCGGGTAGTACGACCTTAGAACGGACGGTAGGAACTTCAATAGGCTGTAGACCCGCTGGTGGTTCCTGGGCAGACACTTGAACGTCGGCCGGGCTCTGATTAGAAGTTCCAGGTTCGTTCGTCAAGATGGATGCTTGAAATCCTCCAGCACCAGCTGTGTATTTTACTTCCCTCCAGGCCCCGTTAGGATCGACGTAACCGTAAGATCCCTGAACGTTGCCCTGTCCGTCTCCACTCTCTTGGCGACTAAGAGATGTGCCCAGTTCATCTTGGACATTGAAACCAGTATCGTAAGGAATGGGCTCACTGAGGTCCTTAAGATAAACAAAACAAACTTTCTATTTTATTTAGGCTTGAAGACTAACACAAAAGAATAAGCAGTTTATTACTTTATGATATATCACATACAAGCAATATCCCACACCTTCGTAAGCATTTGTTTACGTGATAACGAACTATTTATTTCTATTTAAAAATAAACAATACCTACATCAACTGGTAACGGGGCGTAGCCAGACAATACGGTAACCACAGCTGTTAGAAATATAAATCCCTGTGTAAAGAAGAAGACATGAATGTTTAATGTAATGTTTTTAATTGAAATTATATAACATATTTCTTATAAACACTTCGGCAAAAGAGTGTTTTACATAAGACTTAACATTTTCAAACCGAAAAAGTTGAACTAGGTTTAAAGTATTAAGTCTACGTTCCATATAAATTCCATAATAAGACTTATTTTTAGTAATAAGAAATTAGTTTAATGAAACTTAAGTATGATTTATATATTTTATTTTTTATTATGTCTTATCTAATTAATTAGGATAAAGTTGTTAAAAATCAAATTTTGTCAACTTATTGTTTATAATTTCAAATAATTTACATCTTTACGCGATGCAAGTGCTGTAGAAACCATGGACAGTTAGTTGAACGGTAATATTTGTAAGGTTATGGCTGACAACGAAGTGTATTATTCTTACAATCGGGTATGTGGGGTTGAGATACTGTACTTTTTACCTTATGAAGTTGTGAAACAAAGAAAGCATTGATTAGCAATATTAAATATTGAAATTTGGCATAAAGTTCATGTTTGGTTTCAATTAATATTTTCGTAGGTAGCGATTTATATTAATAAATCAATGAATACTTAAGCCTATCCATTCGATGTTTTCTTTACTTTGTACGAAGACCATTTCTCTGTATAAATTAAAATAGTACTTTTGTAATCAATTAAACAAAGGTCTTTCCACCGGAGAAAGTAAATTCATAAAGTTCTGGAGAAATGGAATGTTTTACAGGTCTACCCCATGGTAACGTGGAAACCATGATTAATTTTATTTCTGTAAGAAGTCTTCATTAATCTGAAGGAATTATTTTGCAACATTCCCATGGTTAAGCCTTTTTTCTGCTAAGGGCCAAGCTCGACTCTTGTGGTTAATCTGTTAGAATGTGGATGCGAAGCTTTATAGTTCGCTTCCACTTACTATCAAAAATATCTCGTTTGGAACTTTTGGACCTTGAGTGCATTATAAAAGCGACAGTCAAACTTCACTGTCTAATTTCTCTCCAGCCTTAAGTAGCTATAGGTAGATAAATTTAAAAAATAAAGCTTCTGCCAACAATTTCATTGGTCGAACAGAATGTCCATGAGTACTAGAAAATAAATACCTATGAAGCTTCACACGATGGCAACAGAGCTCTTTAGAGCTTAGATCATTTATATCTTTATATGGGAACTTCCGGGTGACGAATATAAAAATCAAGACAAGCAGCAAATAATTCATTAAAACTTCATCTCACGATGGAAAGGTTAATAATATTTTATACCTCAACTGAAACAACTAACGCTTTTTCCAAGTTAATACCGAACTTAGTAAAACTGAAGTGTTTAATAATGCAGGTGCATTGGTAAATACTCTTCAGTTTTATGGACTATATATCATTCAACACAATTTTTAACTTACCTTGCTCAACATGATAGAACTGTTATTTTCTGAGAACACTGTTGGCTTCAGGATGATGTAAGTGAACGAATCGTTGGGTTCTAAAAAGACTGCTCTTTTATACTTTGGGATTGCTAGGTCAGGAGATTCAAGTCTTCCCCGCCCATCTGAGGAATGTGTACAGTCGTTAAACAGGTGAAAAATCTTGTTTAAAAAAAAAATAAGAAAAAGTTATATGTAAATATAGAATTAACACCTCTCCTAATTCAATACGTAATAAATACATTTATGATATTGATACAGACGAAATATGTATATATTTATATATATATATACATTTGTAGTAGACCAGTCAGAAGGGTGGTGTTGGTAACGTATTTTATTGCGTAAGACAAGGTTTTAAGTTTATATCACTCAGGTAATGCTGATGAGGGTGTGGAGACGATGACCTAAAAGGTTATTTATCAGTCAACATATTTGATTTAGAAAATTTTCTCGTTAACCAACTGTTTCACATAATTATATGTTTCATCTCTATTTTAACGACTTGTGTTCAGGGCAGACTTCATACTTACCAAGTAAAATACAATATTTAATTTAAATGAGACAAAGAGAAAGATAAAGTTGTTTTTGTTTTTTTATTGTGACTAAAGGAAAATACGTTTTATCAATTAGTTTGACAATAAAATACAAATAGTACTAAATTCAAGCTTATCTGTTGATATGTGTTTGGATTTGAATTTCTTTTGGCAGAAGACGTTAAAGGAAGTTTTTTGATATCAGTTTTTTGTAATGAGTGAGCCCGGTCAAATTCATGGTTGATGTCTTTTTGAAAAATGAATATTTGCATATAATATGACAGTGAGCAGTTTTGTGGTTTCTCTTCTTACTTATCCGTCAACACTTACTACTTAAGAAATTCATCATTTTGGTACACTTCTCTGATATCATTTTTTTGCCAGCTATAATTGTTCATACATTTTCTGCAATCTTCTGTTAATGTTATCGTGAAGTGAAGTTGGTTAAGTTTAGGATGTTCGTTTATTTAAGATCAAGGCCATATTGGGCTATCTGATGTATCCACCGTGGAGAATCAAACCTCGAATTTGGCTGTTATAAGTCTGTAGAACTGTCGCTATCCCACAGGAGCAAGAGTAGCCTTACAATATTTTCCTGAAGAATCACCAATATTTTTGGATGCTCTGGAGTCTACAAAATACACTCTGTCCAATTTATTTTTAATTACGCATTAAAGACTAACACAATATAATTGTGCCCTCCCAGTGGCTCAGCGGTATGTCTAATGACTTACAACGCTAAAAACTGGGTTTCGATACTCGTTGTGGTTAGAGCACAGATAACCCATTGTGTAGCTTTTTGCTTAATTCAAAACAACAATATCATTACATTATATTTTAGAAACCCTGGTGTAGTTTTCAGTACGACTAAAAAATTACGACGCTTAAAGTTGCCATGAAGTAAATTCTGCGCTCTAAATTGGTGTGCATATACATTTCAACTTTTTTTCTTGGATATTTAATAAAATATCAAAATACACAGTTCTAATAGTTCAGAGATTACATTTCGTTGCCCGGAATGACCAGGTGGTTAGGGCGCTCGAATAATTAATCTGAGGGTCGCAATTCGAATTTCCCTCACATCAAACATGCTCGCACTTTCAGCCGTCGAGGCATTATAATGTTGCTGTGAATCTTGTTATGCGTGTCACCCGCTGGTACAGCGGTAAGTCTACGGATTTACAGCGCTAAAATCAGCGGTTCGATTCCCCTCGGTGGACTCAGCAGATGGCAATATGTAGCGTTGCTATAAGGAAAAAACATACCATCCGTTATTCGTTGGTGAAAGAGTAAAGTGAGAGCTGGTGGTGGATGGTGATGACTAGCTGCTTCCCCCATAGTTTTACACTGCTGAGTTAGGGATGGCTAACGCAGATATTCTTCGTGTAGCTTTTCACAAAAATTCAAAACAGTCGAATAAACAAAACTTACATTTCCTAAAACTTTCAACTCCCAAGCTATGTGAGAAACTGAAAGCTGCAACGAGTTACAAATTACAGATATGCTCCTTTAAGTATTAAAATATCATGCACAACTTGGATAAATCGATTCAACGCTCATCCAATAAAAACATAAAAGTTAGACTTATCTAAGGTAGTGGGCATCGAATGTTCGTACGAAAAACATCATGTATAACATGAATATCATCACTTTAAGACTTATATACATGTCATTAATTTTTATTAACATATGTATATATAATTAATTTTCTGTCATCAGTTAGTAAATTCAGTTCTGTAACTTCTAATTACTATATTCATTTTCTTGTCTGTTATGTATTACTAACTTTTTGTCACTTCACGTTTGAATAACCTAGTTTCAGAAAGTTTGATAATTATATCATATTTGTCAGTTCAAGAACAATGATTTCTGTTAACATTTAAACAGGGCTTAAAGTTCTTATTATCTGGTAGAGGTTATACAACTTTAAAGAATGATTTCAAATGCAAGTTAAAAATGTGCTGGTAATACGTCATCCTACAAAAATAAATAGAAACTATTTACTATAAGGCAAATCATAGTAATAAAATAATAAAGTACATTCAAAAATATAAAATTTATGTTTAGCGTATGAAATACATCGAAGTAGAAATAGCTGTATCACAGAGTTTTCTTGTTCATTTGAGGTCATTGGGTACACCAGGTCCGGAAAACGAGTGAATTACTCAGCAGTTAACAATTTAAAGAAATAGTTTAAAAAAAATTGTTCTAAACTTCGCATAATTTCTAAGAAACGCAATTTTAATATTTTTCTTGGGTTTTTGAGCTTCTAGTTTTTGGTTTTACGCCAAGTCTAGTTTCAGCTGACGAACACGATCATAAGATCTAATATGAATTGAGTACGCCTCTCTCCAGCATTTAAGTGTTACGTTTCAGTTATCTAAACCTCATAATTTACAAACAAAAACATTCTTATAAGCCTAACATCATTAGTGATGCAGTTATATTTTGTGCGTTTAAGGACGTCGTTAATGTAGTAATATTATATCACGAGTGCGCAAAAAAACTAAAATATACATGATTTTTAGAATATGTTTAATTTGAAACTGTCTACTATTTTCTATTATTTCAGAACACGAATTGTCCTGTCATATGGCTGATCTTCCTGCACTACTAAAATGTTGCTATTTGTGACTAGGCTACGAAAAATAATGCAATTTTATATCTATAACGGTTTTGGTCCAATAGATAATGCATTTGCAGTATGGTTAAGGTATTGTGACATATTATTCTCTGATTTAACTCGTAGCCTCTTGGAATCACATGGTTTTTTTTCAGTTTAAGCTCCACTTTATTGATCTGTGATCCCCTATTACAGAATAACAGTAACGTTGCTTAAAATAAAATAACAATAATAAATCATCGGTGTTGAAAATAAACAAATAAAGAATATTGTGTTGTTTAATATTTACCCGAATTTTAATTTAATAAAGTTGTTAATAATTATGCCTTACTTATTACAGTTCCTGTCGTAAGTTCCATTTCACTCCATAGATTAATTCACTGTTTTTAAGTTTTTTAATATAAATAAGCTTAGAAAAAGAAAACCCATGGAACTTAACCAGTCGAAGAACGAATTAATAGATTCTTAAATCTGTGTTCCTGTATTACAGTAAGGACATATATTAACTAAATAAATTGATAAACAAACGAACGAAGCAAAGCATATGTATTATTAAAGCTCTGTTAATAATAAACACCTCTAGTTTCTTCTAATAGTCCAGTATTACAGATCCTTAGCTTGAATCTCAAGTGTCTTTTAATGGTCCAGTACTACAGACCCTCAGCTTCAATCTCAAGTGTCTTCTAATGATCTATTATTACAAACCCTCAGCTTTTATCTGAAGTGTCTTCTAATGGTCCAGTACTAAAAACCCTCAGCTTGAAGACAAAAGTAAACGACTCTGTAAAACTATTTAATATTATTTTCACAATTGCAGAAGCTAAGCTAAGTAATGTCGTTTCTCCTTGCTGACTGTATGAATGATGTACAATATGGAATGGTTTTATTGTTTTTCTTCATATTTAAGTATCGAAGTAGAAACACACCTCTGTTGCTGAACACATAACTTTTTATATGTGTATGGAAGAAGTGTACACTTGCACACATCAGTGTAAACCATAATGATAATAATTAGTAGCAATGCATATCTGTATAATAAGGAACTGCAACAGTCAAAAATTAATTTAGACGCGAAAGTTACCTGTAGCCAATGTCCTATAGCGAATATGAAAAATGAAAGATCTTACAAAACCACTTACCCATATAACCACAAGTAAATAGATAAATAAATCACTTAAATACTTTAATTTTCCTATTTTACTTAAGCCTATATGTCCCATTACTTGATATGATTTGTCATGAGTTTCGAGCTTGGGTTGTTGTTCTATTTACGTTGAACAATATGTTTCAGAATTAATTAAAACGAATAACTTTTGTCCGGAACGTAAATAAATTATGTAATATATAGTATAGATGCTGACGTGTTCGGCAAATTGACTTAGATAGAACTTAAGTCTCAGTAATGGAGAAAATGTCTAATGTTTCAAAAAGCAGCACTGAGGAAATATAGGCTCAAACTACGGAAATTGAATCACAGCCCATCAAATAAAAAATTTACAACGTATCACATGATAACTCTAACGTTATGAGTACATACTGGTAACCTTTTTTTTACGACGACCAAAAAGCACTTATGACATTTCACTTTACTGAAATGATATGACAACTAAATGCAAAAGATGGTGAAACTTGCAATTTCCAAGCTTACAATGTGCCGCATACACGTTATCAATCATAATAGACACTAAAGGTAATATAACCCTTGTTTTAAAGACACAAGAGCGTAGAGATATTGCTTCAAAGCATTGAAAAAGATAGTAGCTAGTAGGTTATACCCCATTAATGCGCATATAATAAATATAGTTTGAATTGTACTTATTTTCGTTATTTGTACTCATTTTCGTTATTTTAATGGACTTTTTTAAATGAAACATATAGAACTGAAGATAGATGTGTACCAATAAACACCACACGTATCAGAACTAAAACAACTTATTTAACATTTTAGTAATCGCTACGTAAGAATTTTTAGATGTAGTTTTTTACACATTTACATTTATTATTTGTCACTATTTTGCTACGAAACAGAGTCTGGAACTATTAATCTTTCTTGCTAAATATAACATTTTCTGCATGGTTTGGTGACTGAAAGAATATATACATATATATAAGCCTACTACCTCATATTAGGTTAGAAACCTCATATTGTGATAAGTTGATAGGCTATAATTAGCCCACTTAAAACTCACTGCAGTTTCTCAAATAATCATAATTTGACTTTTTTTTACCCAATGTAATTTTATTTTGTTTTCATATCACAGCACTGACAGGAATTGTTTAATATTATGCACCACAAAGTGATTGAGACAAGTAAATATACGATGTACCATCTAAAAAGGAAACTTGGTTATGTATCATATAACACCAATATATAACAATATTGAGCACTATTCACATATTTCGTGAAGCGTATGTATATGCTAAAATATTTATATGTAGCAAGAGATGTGATCCGTGAGCCCAAGGGCATCATTTGTAGAACCTGTACATTTGTTCCATGGCGAAGTTGCAAACAATCGATAATCGAACGATGCAACGGGTAGATTTGCAGCTGGGAAGTTTACTACAGTCTTCTCTGTGAAAAAATTAATAGATAATGGAAATTCAAAAGTGTACTTACACAATAAAGCTTTAAGTGTGGTTATATGGAAATAAATAAGAAAGAAAACTCACATATCATAGCGTTTAATAAAGCAACATTTCCTAAAACAACAATCTAAGCTATTTTCAAGCTAGCCCTTCAACTTCAAAGTGAAGTTTCAATACATCTTGTATTATTAACATGTTAACATACAAATTTACGCCAACATATTAATTAACGAATATTTTCATAAGAACTGTGGTTAAAAAAATGATATCAATGCAAATCCTCAAAGCAACCCCAATTCAAGACTGAGAGACAGATACAGTAAAACGGATATTAACATTTTATTAATATATGTTGTGTGAGAACAACATTTGCAAAAGCTTACCAGAGCATAAACCGTGGTGACGGACAATAGCTTCCAAGTATACAAATATTAAAGCATAAATTGTGGTGCAGGAAAATGAGTCCCAAGCATACTAATTAGTACATTAAAGTAATAAGAATAGTAGTAAGGGACCTGAAATACAGTTCTGATAGCAATTAGCCTTAGTGACAGCAACCTTACATGGCTTGATGATTAGGTCACTACTCATTATATGCGGGTCGCGAGTTCGACTCCTGTCACCGAAAATGCTCTTCCTTTCAACCGAGGGAGCGTTACAATGTGACAACCAGTACTGCTATTCGGTGGTAAAAGGTACTCCCAGTAGTCGGTAGCATGTGGTGCTAACTAATTACCTTTCGTCTAGTCTATGTTTCAAACTTAAAAAAATTTAGCGGAGGTATCTCTCGATCAACTTGGCAAGAAATAAAAAACAAAAGAAAGATAAAGCATGATGAAAAAAAAAGACCTAGTATGTATATATTCTTATATATTATATGACTTAACAGTCTTGAAGAAACACTAATATGTCAACATGACAATATAGATAGCACTTTACCACATTATTTAAGACATAAAGACAAAATATTAAAATTTATAAATTTTAAAATGAAATAGAAATCCTGCTATAAAAAGTAACGAAACAAGAATTAAAGCCACAATCACAAATTGGTAAAACTTAATCCTTACTTTGTCCTACAGATAACTGTATAAAGCTGCCAAAGAAGGGATTATACTTTATAGCAGGGTTCCTGCTTCATTTTGAAAGTGGTTAATACTCATTTTGTTTACTTTTTCGGTATACCTGCATGAAGCATATACTTTACTTTCAGAAACTGACGCTTCTCTATATCGATATGTAGCGCCATCTGTTATTTTCAAATGGGTTGAAAATGTATTTAAGTATGAGGATGACGTGTTTACCATTTATGTTAAACCTGTGGATAAATATGTGTGTGTGTGTGTGGATTTTTATCAGAATATTAAAAGTAGATACTCACAGTATCACTAGTGAGCTCGAAAAATCTTATAGCGATGTTCTTAAAACAGGTTTCGATAGTCGTGGTGGGCACAGCACAGACAGCCCTTTGTACAGTTTTGTGCCTAACACAAAACAAATTCAACGCTGGTCCCGTTGATGTGATTAAGTAATTACGTAGTAGACGAAAAACTTGCTGTTTTAGGAATTTTTGAATTGTTATATTGAAAATGTTAGCGACCTTCTTAGAGTATTACTATATATATATATATATGCCCATAATACATCATAACCAATACTTTGGATGGTTTGGTTTTTTTCCTTAGAATTTCGATAGGATGTTTTTTTCGGCGCATGAATTATTTGAAATCCTTGTCTGTCCCTAGTGTTAAGTACCACCGTACTTGAAATAATTATGGTATGGCCAGGTGGTTGAGGCGCTCGACTCGTAATCTGAGAGTTGCGGGTTCGAATACCCGTCGCTTCAAACATGCTCGCCATTTCAGCTGTGGGATCGTTATGAATTTCTAGTCAATCCCACTATTCTTCGGTAAAAGAGTAGCCGAAGAGTTGGTGGTGGATGGTGATAACTAGCTACCTTCCCTCTAGTCTTACACTACTAAATTAGGGACGGCTAGCGCAGACAGCCCTTGAGTAGCTTTGCGCGAAACTCAAACAAACATAACATTAGCATAATATTTAAAAAAAGCGTTTCTGTCAGTTGATATTTATCTCAAACAAGATATTAACTTTGAACTTGCTTCCCCGTGGTACGTCTGTATGTCTGCGGTTTTACAAGATTATAAACAGGGTTTCGATAACCTTGATGGGCAACGCACAGATAGCCCACTGTGTAGCTTTGTGCTTAATTATAAACAAGAAAAACCTTTGAAACTATCAATGACTTTACCCTTGATAAGTTGAAATTTATTAAATCAACAATTTAATTACAGAAAATGTAAAGAATCATATTCTAAGCAAACCCTGAAATTACGCAACATATTTTAAGAAACAATTAAATCTGTACGTTGAATTTATTGTTACAAAAAATTAAAAGATTACTTTCATGTAAATGTTGTGGTTCACGTAGCTCAGAGAAAATAGCTTTTAAAATAGAAAGTTAAACAAAGCCAATGCAAAAACACACTAGAATTGTTTGATTTTGAATTTCGCGCAAAGCCTTACAAGGGCTATCTGCACCAGCCGTCTCTAATTTTCTAGTGTAAGACCAGAGGGAAACCAGCTAGTCATCACCACCCACCGCCAACTCTTGTGATACTCTTTTACCAACAAACTATCCTATTGAACGTAACATTATAATACCCCCACGGCTAAAAGGGTGAGCATGTTTGGTGTGACGGGAATTCGAATCCACGACCCTCAGATTATGAATCGAGTGCCTTAACTACCTGACCATGCCGAGCCGCACACTAGAATATTTGTTATTGCTTGCGGATTTAAAGTGTCATCCAATCTATATAAAAAACTGTTCATGTAATTAATCTTTCAACGTTTGAAGATATTAAGCTTCAGTTATGCAGTATTTAATACTTAAATCCTGAAAGACATTCACGCCCTCATGAGCTAAACAACCAGGTCAGTGACCTCTAAAGTCCAGTTGCATATGGCCTTAATTTTGAACTGCTGACCTCCGGAAAGACACGTAATTACCTGCTGCTTTGTCCTGCTTGGAGTTAAATAATGAAACTGACTGTCTTGTTTATAACACACTCACAGACGAAATTGCTAATTGGTGCAGCATAGTCGTGTGAGCATCATGATTTGTTCGAGCCATAAGCTGGCACGCTAACAACTGAGCAGTTCTTAATCCTGTATTCTGCTATATAAATCCACTCTCTACTTCCTTTGTAGATTTCAAAGCAAATGTAGTTTAAAAACATGGAAAAAAAATGATAATTATAATAAAGCCTTACTCAAAACACAGAAAAATTGTTTTCTAAATTATAATATATAAAAACGCAAATGGTTTCTTCGCAGTATATTTCTTGTTTTATTTGTTAAAACTCCCATGAACTAGTTTTTCACTGACAAATGAGATTGAAATTGGTCTCGTTATGATTTTACACTAACTACAAGATCAATAACCTCTTTTTGTAACCTGTAATGTTTCTTTTTTTCTTGGGTGATCAGGTCCATTTAACCAGTAACTGACGCAATCGTCCTCATTTACAGAACTCTTTGTAAATCTATACATTTACTCGTTTTATTTATGTAGAACGCAAGTATCGCTTACACTTCAGAGAATCCGAGATATAACGCTTTTGTTTAGTTTTCTCGAATATAAACAGATAAACAAGCAGGAACATTCCAGACTGAAAAAAGAAATGAAATACAGATTTATGGAATTCTCTAAATTGACAAGGATTTTCGTTTGGGTGTGCGTTCTGGGTTGGTGGTAAAGACGGTTTACACGTGTAAAAGGACTTGACTAAATATACACACCTTTTCTTCCTTACTTTTCAAATGTAGACATAATTTAAAAAGAAAATTGGATTAATTAATTGAACTGACATAATTGAGTACTACGAAAGAAAATTAGAGTTATTAATACACGTGGAATGTGATATTTGTTATCACATCTCACGCGTAAAACATTTTAATATTCTATAAGATCTAATGCTAAGATCTAACGAAGATCAATTACTCGAAACGTTACTAGTTAAAATATTTCTCTTTTTGTGGCTTCTCTGAATTCATCTATTATAATTGCATTTGTCATCGACGCAGAGTTCATTGTTTTTAGACATTTAACTAAGATTTATAAAACTGATATATTGATAAGTGTCTAAAATGTCTCAAAGTTTTAGTTAAACAATCATGTTCGTTATACACGATATTACGGGTTTTTCTTTTCTTTATCTAACAAAGGTAAAATTTAAAGTATAATATGTGAAGCAGAGACTTAATATACTGGCCCGGCATAGCCAGGTGGCTAAGCCATTCGACTCGTAATCTGCGGGTTTGAGTCCCCGTCACGCCAAATATGTTCGCCCTTTCAGCCGTGGGGGCGTTATAATGTTATGATCAATCTCACTATTCTTTGGTAAAAGAGTAGCCTAAGAATTGGCGGTGGGTGGTTATCACTAGCTGTTTAGTCTTACACTACTAAATTAGGGACGGCTAGCGCAGATAGCTCTCGTGTAGCTTTGCGCGAAAGTAAAACCAAAAACCAAATTTAATATACTCTTTGATTCGCCATGCCCTCTGTTGTACACTCCAATTTCGTCTATTCAAGGCTCATCAGCGTAGTTTTGGATAGAAAGTCAAAGAAATATAACAAAGCTTCTGATAGTAATGGTGTGTATATAATATTTATGATCTTTTGAAGTATTTTTGGTACAATACTGAACAACACATTTGGCCCAGTGCCAAAGTGTTATACCTAAGCCTATATTAAATTAGGTTACTGAACAGTTACTAAAAAGTTTTTTTTTTCAAAAAAAGGAGATTCTTTGTTGTTTGTGTGATCTCATTTTAATCAGGCTCTTAGTTGTAATAATTCAAAGCTCTATAACTATATGTTTTCAAATACTCGTTTAAATAGATGTTGTTTGTCGTGTTCCGATATATAACACATTGTGAGTTACGCAATCGTGATTTATTTCAGTGTGAACATATAAGGTAAAATATATCTAACAAAACCCAGTCCTCAATCGTCTACGAAATGGATTCGGTTTCTGATTTTTTAATTTAGTCAAAATCGTCCTTTTAATTTTAGCTTGACAGATAAGGTGTTAGGAAGTTACTAAACAGTATCCACAATTAACTCTCGGACTGCTCTTTCCTGACCAAATAGTGGTGTCCGACTGTTACTATTATAACGTACACATGGCCTCAAAAAGGCTGAACGAGTTTCTGCGAAAACGGAACGCAAACAATGAAACTTCGATCTCACGGTCCAGGCACGCTGACAGTGCCACGCCCGGTATTGATATTCAGAGACAAAACAAGTAAACTTCTAGACGAGAACAAATAACATCTTAATCTAAGAGATGGGAAATCTGAAAAACAAAAGATTTATAATATATTTTTAAATATACACGTCTGACGCGTAGCTGTGGATAGATTTTTTTAATATATCGCAGTTAATATTCTACTAATTGTTCCATCATGTTACAATGATTTCTTAGGTATACTGAACATTTAAAGTTTATTGAGAAAATATATGCTCACTATTTTCCCGATATTAATATCAGAGAAGTGAGTGTACTTTACTGAATTTTAAAAAGTAATTAAACTAGTTATTTATTCATGTCACAATAAATAATTGCTTGCAATGTAGTAATTTTGACAACGAAGCTAGAAAACACACACCTGTACTTTCCACGTAATTAAAAAAAACACATTACTATCTCGTCAGGGCAAGTACGAAAAATTACAATAGTAACTTCTATAACGTTCGCCAAGTTAGTTTTAAACGCTGTAGGAAGAAAATTATTAAAACTGAGTTAATAAAATCTTAAACTATAACTTCCTGACTCACATTAATTTAAATACCATTTGCTGTTTATATATTCACTGAAACATCCAAAACGGTATATTATATTCATTTTAACAATCAACTATAAACTTTGTATTTGAATCGTTGTCATGATTAGGTTCACTTTAATATCACTTTTAAACCTAATTTCTCTGACTACTAATCTGCTGTCGTCTTCCTGGAAGTCTTCAAAAGAACTGAAAGTGGCAGCAGAAGCAGGATCATATATTTAACCTTATTATTATTTAATGTTATATTATAACATTATTGTTATATAAATATTAATAATCTAAAAACAATCATTTTGAAGAGTTTTAGTGATGTTTTATCACAGTGTCTGTCGATGTGCTTTGTAAGATATCGAAGTCGTTTTGTGCAACGTGAAAATTAGTTACGACTAATTTTATTACTTATTAACATAGTGATATTGAAAAAAGCACATTAGCGCTTGAGTTGACTTTGACTGCTATTCTTGTTTGACTAGATTTGCTTGATTCATACCTTTCACTTTGCAATGAACTTTAATCGTTGCGAACTCACTTGGGCAATGACATACTGGGTTGAGTTCTACAAGGTGTCTTTAAAGCCACAATGACCTAGAGAAGCTCCCCTGCAGGTTAAGCATGCTTTGTAGTGTCACAGCCATTTTGGACAAGGTTGTACTCTTCTAGTTGTTATAACTCATTTTAAGCAGCTCCTGATTATCAGGTCGATGATCTCGTCCAAAACAAATAAATAAACAATAAGGCGTTACAATGAACATTTCAAAGCGTGAATATTACTCTTTTGAGCTGGATTCCCCTAAAAACAGCAATTTGATAATTATTTGTTAGAATTATTCTGTATCGTTTTAAACCAATGATATCTTGATACACCAATAACTATTATAATTACCATTTTTATTTTATGTCTTTTTTATTATAACTCCAGAAAGAAACTTTTAATGGTCACTAGAAAATTATAAAACTCAAAATGAAATAGAAAATTGTGTTGATTTAGTTACAATAAATGAAATAAGATTACATCTTATTTAGTTACAATAAATGAACATCTTATTTCATAAAAAAAAAAAAGTTATTTTGTATGAAATATCAGGGAAATGTTAATTAATAGCAGATAATTTGTGAAATTAGACAAAAGGTTTGAAGTTTACAAGATAATAATATAATTATAGAACTATTTGTTACGTTAATGGTAAAGAATAATTACTTATCTCAAAGTGTTTGCGAGGAAAATACACTATCTGTTCCATACTTTAACCTTTAATTGCAGAAAACTATTTAATTATGTTAAGCTTTTTAATATATGTTTTATAGTAAATTTACTGTAGAAGCATGTTTCCATGTGTATGTTTTAAGCTAATTTCTTTAGCAATGAAAGAATCGTATTTTATATTTAACATACCCACTTAAAACCAGGTTGAAGGGATTAACATGGAAGTTGAGAAAACTGGTTTTAATCTTTATAATGATCCTTAGATTAGCCGCTAAGTCAGTGGTGGAGATATAGTTTAGTATCTAATTAGTAAGGGGTATTTATAATTAATGAATATAGTAAACCAAATTTTTAGCACTTTTTTATCTTTCTATTTCCTACAACATTTAAAGCTAACTTGATGAAATCTCTTCTGGACCATTCTTTATAGGCTTTCAAACAGTTCTTTCTAGTAGTTGCATGAAGAAATAACTAGTTTAAAGACCAGAAATTTAATTAATTAACAAATAACCAGAATTATTTATCAGTAACATTTGAGAAGTGTTGAATAAAATGTTCACCACTAAGATCTTGAACTTTGGTGTGCTTAATGAATGTCTAGTACTTGTTTTGTCATTTACAGAATAATCATAGTATGTTTGAGAAAAGTTAGTCTCAGGCCCGGGCATAGTCTATCCACAGCTTTCGATCTGATGTGTGTTTAACTTTTTGTTAGTCTCAGGCCAGGGCATAGTCTGTCCACAGCTTTCGATCTGATGTGTGTTTAACTTTTTGTTAGTCTCAGGCCCGGGCATAGTCTGTCCACAGCTATAGGTCTGACGTGTGCTTAACTTATTGAAAGAATGAAAAGCTTATTTTTATTTGCAAGATAAAATGTTTAACTGAACCCGGTAATTTGTCATCTACAATTTTTTTCGTTCTGAATTTGTAGGTTCCACCGCTGGATGGTTGTCCGTTCGCATAAAAGGTTTGATTTGACTGTTATTTGTAAACTACTAACTAATGGCTTTTTTGTCTTTCACTTTGTATCTAAAAGACTGAGACGACGTCCTATCACTGCTACTACTTTCCCTCATTCCTCTCACACAATTAATAAACCACAGAAAGTGATCCTTCAACCCCCCTCGCCAACACTCAAGATGCACCAGTCAAGAAGCGTTCGTAGCAAAAGGCAGACCCTACTGTCAATTTCAGACAGACAACACAAGTCGAGAAGTAACGATACAAATCACTTGAACTTTCAGACAAATTTACACAGACATCACCAGCCAAAAGGAATACACTGAAGAATCTATCGACACAGACCCAATCATCACACAGTAATTCTTCGACATCCACTGGTAGCTTCAAACAGCTAACCAAGAATCCCAGATTCTTGTCATCAGGGAAGATAGGATAACTCAGACAGAAAAACAGTTCGTTGACAACTTTACAGCCGTCAAGCTTATTTTAAACCGTTCTGTTTTTCAAATTGCGCTTTTCCTGGAACTGGATGCTCTCGTCACAGTCTCGTTCCGCTTCGTCAGCCCTGCAAACAGAATTACACAGTTTACTTCTGACTTTCTGTGTACGGTTCACTTAATTCATGGTTTTCCCTGACATCTTGAGCACTTGATAAAACATCCATCCACGAAGTCGTTTGTCCATCTTATCATCCCATTTGTAAAGTAATCTAAAGGCAAAAGCTTTAGCAAAAAGCTAATTTTGCGTCGTAGCGGAGAGAAAGAGTAGTTTATAAACACCTTCGTTTATCTTTCAGGTCTCGTAGGTCTCTAAAACAAAATCTCTGTTGTTACGTATAATAATTTATTTTCGACGGAATTTTGAATATTAATTTAGAATTTTGTTAAATGTTAATATTTACCAAATTTATGGTATTTCCCAAGACGATCGATACACACAGTTCTCTTTATTTGACACAAATATATTTTAATATACAAAAATAAATAAATTATAGTAATCGTTATTACAAATGAAAGCTTATATACAACAGATTTTACAAACTTACAGACAATAGTGAGTCTTATATCAAGTTTAGATCTGAATATTTTATGAACAATC
The DNA here is from genome assembly GCF_004210375.1 of Tachypleus tridentatus. NCBI lineage: Eukaryota > Metazoa > Arthropoda > Merostomata > Xiphosura > Limulidae > Tachypleus > Tachypleus tridentatus. The sequence continues at coordinate 18,360,396 of NC_134829.1, forward strand.
CAATTCCACATCGAGCAAATTAATTCTGATATTGTTGCACTTCGCTTAAATTAGCTAGTTCAGTTGGTCTCACGCCGCTGACTTTTACCGATGATGATATATAATGTTCTTGTAGAAATTTTAAGGTCAGCAGTAATTCACTGAAGTGGAACGGTTTTTAATGTTTGAAATCTATAAACGTTTCTAGCCAAGTTATGTAGTTCTTCGATTAATAGGCATTAATCAAAATTATAGCTTCGTAGGCTTGTAGCACACTGACTGTAGCTGTCCAATAATAATAATACTATTTGCTTCTCGGCGCATCGGTTTTTATACATCAATCACGCGAGAGTCTAGAAAATTTATCAAAGTTTGCTTGGTGACAATGCTGTCAATCAGTAGTACTATATACAAACCTAGTGCATTGTTGTATCTTATTCTCAAGAAACGTATATAAATTTCGAGAACAGGCGATACTTACGTAATACACAGCCAACAATATAAGTCACATTTAGAAAAGAACACTATGCAGAAAAAAGCTTAGGCATTAGAATAAATGCACAACAGTAAATCCGTTACATTGCTAAGGTCGTTAGTTCGTTTGTCATGCTCAAATTTATAAAGTGACCTATTTGTGCTTTGTTCACCATTTTTATCTTAAGACTTCAGTGTTACTGCTTAACCTCTAGGATGTTTAATTAAGGGGAAACGTATTGTTAACAATCAGCAAAACATAATTCTGCTGTTATAACTCAGAATCTTCTTTAGCTGAGAAAGAACACAAGTCTTTGATCTGAAAGGTCTGCCTGCAAACTACCAAAATGAGCTTAAATAAAAAATCAGCACTTCCCCTCTCAAAACGTAAGTGATGTTTTCGACTATTTATTTTAAATTTCGTGAGTGCCACTTGTTTTTTTCATGTGTGGAAATACTTGATATGGAGTTTTTCAACGACATTTGTGAGAGTTCCTCAGCTGATACCGAGTTATTTCCAAAATATATTAAAAGACACTTCCTTCCCTGCTTACAGATTCCGCTTTTAAAAAACTAAAATCAAGCGTGAGTTCGTTTAAACGCAAAACTACATACCACTTTGTCTGTATCTGTATCGTAACTGAGCCACAGATTCCACTGTTGTAAGGTCATAAACTATGGTTGTTCTATGGGAGAAATTGAGTCTGAAGTGAGACGCTTAAGAAGTGTTTCAGGTTTTTTAATAGCACTTTTTTTTCTAATATGTTGCAATAAATTTCCGAATACCAGTTATTTTATGATACATTGTTCTAGGCCTCGCATTGTCAGATGGTTAGGGCACTCGACTCGTAATCGGAAGGTTGCGAGTTCGAGTCCCCGTCCCACCAAACATACTCGCCCTTTCAGTCGTAGGGGCGTTATAATGTGACAGTCAGTCCCACTATTCGTTGGTAAAAGAATAGTCCAAGAGTTGGCGGTGACTAGCTGCCTTCCTGCTAATTAGGGACGGCTAGCCCAGATAACCCTCGTGTAGCTTTGACACGTAAAACTACATGTGAATATTTCCTAATTAACGTATTTAAAGGAAATATGGGCAAAACAACTAGCATTGTTATCAAAATCGTTTATCATAGCATAGTAATGAGAAAAATAAGTCATTATAGCCAAGTTTCTTTATCAATTTAAAACACATTAAAAGTAATTTTTATTTCTATCTTGGAATAAGCATATAAATACAGTGATGATCGGAATTTTCGTCGTTCATTATGTTTCTTTTTTTTTTACTTCATTCAACTGAAAATATCTTTGGCCCGGCACGGCCAGGTGGTTAGGACGCTCGAATCCCCGTCACACTAAACAGGCTCGTCCTTTAAGTCCTAGGGTCGTTATAAAATTACGGTAAATCGCACTATTCCTTGTGAAAAGAGTAGTTAAGAAATGGCGGTGGGTGGTGATGACTAGTTGCTTTGCAACTAGTTTTACCCAAACAAACAAGCAAATGTCTTTAATTTGAATATTCTTCGGTTGGCTCTGAAAACGGCATTCGTAAATTTAGGTCAGCTTTGCTAGCTTAATTATTAAAGTGTATATAGCGCATGACAGCAAATAAGTAAAACAATATATTACGAGGCATGCAAAGCATATGAGATCTTTCAGAATGGTACACATAACATCACCACGCCATAGCTGTGGGCAATTTCTTATTCCTCTGATTGCATTGTAAAGAAAGTGAAACTAAAATAGAGGATATAAACAATTTTTTTCTCTACTATACTTGTTCACTTTGGTTTCATATAATATATATATATATATATATATTTGTAATAGTGACACAATTGTATCTGGGTTTTCTACACTTCCTGTTGTGAAAAAAATATCCACAAAAATATCTGTATTTCAGTTTTAATCACTCATGAAAAAGAAAAAAATACTCCGAATAAGTTTGTATGTACAATATTTACGATATCTACCTCTTATAATTAAAATATATATCTATGATAAAAAATACTAAACTAATACAGGATCACTTAAGTCGTAAGCTTCAAGGATTGTTGTATATTTGTTTTTTTTTATTTCGTGCAAAGATACACGAGAGCTATCTGCGCTAGATCTCCCTAATTTAGCAGTGGAGAATAAGAGTGAAGGCAGCTTGTCATCACTACCTAGCGGTAACTTTGGGCTACTCTTTCACAAGGAATAGTTGGATTGACCGTAGCTTTATAACGCCCCTATGGCTGAAAGGACGAGGATGTTTGGTGTTATAGGGGGATTCGAACCCGCTGCACTCGAGTCGAGCGTCCTAACCACCTGGACATGCCGGAGCTACTTTAGCAATCATAGACTAGAAAGAAAATAGCTAGACGACACCACTCACCGTAAACTCTTATGTTACTCTTTGACCAGCAAATAATGGGATTGATCGCACATAATATCGCCCCCACGGTAACAAGGAAAAGCATAGTTGGTAGAACGAGCACCCTAACAATTAGGTTATGCAAGACTTTGAGGTTGTTGGTTCTTCAGCTATACAATGGGCATCCAACTAGCAATTTATAAAAGTTAAATAAATAATGCTTGACTATTGGCACTCCTTTAACAAATAAGACATTGTTAACAACTCTGAAGGTTTTCCTCGATTCCTCATTCAATATTTCTCAAAATTATGTTGCGCACTTCAGTCTAAGAAATTTGTTGTTTTTATTCCTTTAATGTGGTTGCTATATTGACACGCTAAAGTTGTATTTCTATCATTTTTATAAACGTATTTTCCTATTTATAAACTGCAAAATTTCATATACTTTTCATATCAAACAATACAACTTGCCAGTCTTAAGAACCTTTATTTGGTTACATGAATTGATAATTATTTCTATGGCATGACAACCAAGTTTAGAATTAGCTCAAGTGTCATATTTGTTTACGCTATCTTGAATAGTTTACTGACATAAGAAATTATCTTAACATTGTGATATTTTAGTACTCTTCTAAACAGGTTTGGTGTTGGTCTGTTATACCGCTGCACTTGCATTTATTTTACTAGAGGAGTAAGTGATTCCTGTTTATATTTATTTTACTGGAGGAGTAGGTGTTTTCTGTTTATATATACTCTTCAAAAAAAAGAAACGCAAAAGGCAAAATTTGAGACAAATTGTTAACAAGTTTATTTTGGGTAGTTCTGTATGACATGTGTGAAACTTTGCACATTCACTGCTGAACATCCAAAGTCTGCAAAGACGAAGTCCACGCTCACTAGTTGAAGTTTAACGTCACTCAACGTCAATAACGAGTATGCCCCCCGTGAGCATCAATAACTGCTTGGCATCTCCTGCCCATGGAAGCGATGAGATGACGAATCACATCCTGTGGAATGGCTGTCCACTCAGCCTGCAAAGCTGCTGCAAGCTGAGGTAGAGTCTGCGGTTGAGGTTGTCGCCGTCGCAGACGTCGGTCCAACTCGTCCCAAAGATGTTGGATGAGGTTTAAATCTGGTGATCTGGAGGGCCAGGGAAGAACGTTAATGTTGTGGTGTCTCAAGAAGACAGTGGTGAGTCGGACTGTGTGAGGACGGGCGTTGTCATGTTGAAAAACGTCGTTGACGTTCACCATGATGGGTTGCACATGGGGCCTAAGAATCTCGTCGACGTATCGTTGAGCCGTAAGATTCTCTCGAATGTGCAAAAGGTCTGTTCTGGCATTGTAGGCGATGGCAGCCCACATCATGACGCTGCCACTACCAAAACTGTCAACTTCCTGCACACAGTTTGCTGAAAACGTTCACCTCGGCGACGGTAAACACGGGTCCTTCCATCCTGCCTACGTAGCATAAAACGTGATTCATCGCCGAATCAAACATGCCTCCATCGTCGATGAAGCCATACCCCATGTGCCCGAGTCCACTGCAGCCGTGCTTGACGATGTTTCTGGGTGAGGATGACGCCTCTGATTGGACGTCGAGGTCGGATTCCTGCATCTCGTAGACGGTTGCGTACGGTCTGATCGGAAATCCTACGCAGCCCTGGTATGGTTGAGGCAGTAGACGTCGCAGTGGTGGTCACCTGAAGGTGACGTAACCGGATGTAGCGATTTGTGCGGGCGTGGTCACACGAGGTCTACCAGATCGTGGACGGTCACGAGTTGATTCATGTTGTTGGTGACGATTCCATAGCCTTGTGATGGTGCTTGGGTGGACATTCACAGCTCTGGCAACATGTGATCGAGATTCGCCTGCTTCCAAGTGACCAATGGCGTTGTTGCGTTGTGCTTCAGTCAGTCTTGGCGTAACTGTATTGCGTGTCGGTGGCTTAACACTGAGCTATGGAAGCCGAGAACCCGTCACTTTTATAGGGATTTTGCACATGTTGCACTTGCAGAAAATGCAGATCTCTCAAACAAATTTATTGGACACGAATGCATTTTAACGAAAAATCCGATGTTTTCCTCCGTTTTCAAAGTGCACAACTTTTATTGTCATTTTGGTCTGGCAATCAGTGCCTTAACACGTGTAACATCACATACTCTGAGCTTGTCACGTTATTACATATATTTCTCTTTAAAATAAAAAAAAATATCCCTTTTCCGTTTCTTTTTTTGAAGTGTATATTTATTTTACTAGAGAAATGTGTGGTTCCTGTTTGTGTTTGAAGACTGTCAATAATAAAATTGACACTGAATTCACGTAAAGTACTTTTCAAAATATTTTTGATATAATAGTAATTTTAATTAAGATTAATTACTCCACATGTGGATATGCAACATGGAAAGCGCATGCAATCTACAATCTATTATGAATCTCTCTATTGCAGATCGTTTGACATTGACTGCAACTAACACCAGTTTTTTTGTTCTTTGTTTTCAGTCCTACGAAACAATGACTTAGTTTCAAGTTACCTATGAACAAAGAAGAAAACAACATCAAATCCTACACAGGTAGTTGAAAGAATCTACCTTCAAACAAAAACAATCCAATTTAAACTGCTTCCGATTACAAAATCACAACATTCTTTCTTGCTAACATTGGGTCCCTCGATGTTTCCAAACTTACAATGTTGAAATTCTGATGTCTGTTCCCCTCTGTGGACGTAACGCAGATAACCAGTTGTTTAGCGTCACACTGGGAAAAAATGAAGCGAAAACAACACCGGTTAACATTATAATATCCGTAATTAATATTAAATGTCGAAGAATAACTCATGTATTAGTGGATCAAAGCATTTAGTAAGCAAATGTAGTTTTAGAATATATTGGTGAAGATAACAAAATACATATTTAACCATTGTATTACACAAACTCTTTAATATGCATGTTATACATTTCAAAAGAAATTAAATAAAAACACGCCACACGTTGATATAAACAACTAAAACTGAAATAAAAGTGTTTATAAATAACTGAAGTTCGTATGAAGATAAACTGAGTTTCAATGAATAAAATACGCTGGTTGTTCATAAAATGCTTACGAAATGGCATAAGACACAATCAAGTTAGTAGAACGTTTGTTTGGAAATTTCGCACAAAGCTACTCGAGGGCTATCTGTGCTAGCCGTCCCTAATTTAGCAGTGTAAGACTAGAGGGAAGGCAGCTAGTCATCACCACCCACCGCCAACTCTTGGGCTACTCTTTACCAACGAATAGTGGGATTGACCGTCACATTATACACCCCCACGGCTGGGAGGGCGAGCATGTTTAGCGCGACGCGGGCGCGAACCCGCGACCCTCGTATTACGAGTCGCACGCCTTACGCGCTAGGCCATGCCGGGCCTAGTAGAACGTCTCTTTAGCTGAAAATTGTAACAAGGAGTGAAAACACAAGTACACATTCATGCAGTAAAACTGGGGGTGAATACCATTTGATATTTGTAACCCAGATATTTGTTAGAATAAGGTGTAACTAGTGTATCCATAAACTAAATACTGCATTTCAGCTTTCAGAGGCTAATAACAGGTTATGTTGTTCTCATATATAAAGAGGACTGTAAAACAACAAAGCAAATATGCATATCTGTGTAATTAATTAACTGTTCCAATACCGAGAACAAAATAATTCAGAGAGGCTTTTGTAACACGTTTATTTGCCAGGAGTAGTTTCTCTCAGAACAGCATGCTGTTAGATACATTGTTGTGATACGGAAGTCAGCGGGAGGTTGAAGGTGGGGTAGTAGAATGGACCATTATTTAAACAGTAAGAAGTTAAATAAAAGCTCTCATAAACACTTACTAACTTCCTGTTTTAAGGGTTCTTACTGCTTCTATGTAGCACTTAGTTATAAACGCATTGTTTTTTTGGTTTTTTCTTGATGAACTTGTCTGCTTAAGTTTGGGTTTGTATTGAATTTCGCGCAAAGCTACTCGACGGCTATCTGCGCTAGCCGTCCCTAAGTTAGCAGTGTAAGACTAGAGGGAAGGCAACTAGACATCGCCATCCCTCGCTAACTCTTGGGCTACTCTTTTACCAACGAATAGTAAGATTGACCGTCACATTATAACGCTTCCACGGCTGAAAGGGCGAGCATGTTTGGTGTGACAGGGATTCGAACCCATGACCCTCAAATTACGAGTCGAGTTCCTTAACTACCTGGCCATGCTGGATCTTGTCTGCTTAAGAGTGGTAAAATTGAATTTTTTTCGTACACGCTGTGATGAAGTAGAAATTTCACCTTTCGTCTACCTCTGGTCTTAATTCCAAAATAACCGCCACGAGAAAACAAATGTTGTCAACTTATCTTGGGAAAGTATTTCTTTAAACACATGGTGACCTATAAATGCTAGCGCAGCCGCAGGAAGGCATAACAATTTAAGGGGTTGAGTCTGCTGTGTCTCTTCAATGGCCTATAGAACCGGCCGGATACAGTAATCAAAGAAACTACTTGTACCATTGCACTTTCGCTTTTACAGAGCGTTTAGCGGTTTTTTTACTTCCTTTTAGCAACAACGTCCTCTGCAATACTATATCTCAAAATAATGAGCTGCTTATAAACTTTAAAATGTGCAAATAAATATTACGCTTAAATTTTTCTTTTTTCTCTAATGAAGCTAGGTCCCATTGGCTCCCACTCACCAGCCACAGCTGGATTCTTTACCTATAACATTAATGGTATTAACTCTCGCTCGAATTTATTCTGTATTTCACAAACTTGAAAGCATATTAAACGCCTTAGTGAACAGCTTAGAGTTGTGTTCTGACCACACGGGTATAAACATTTTACTTCTTTGGATTTGTCAAATTACAACCTTATGAACAGATATTATTTAAAAAATCTTGCTTTTTAATAAATAAATGTGCATAATCTTACATATTTTAAGTAAGACTACTGTTTTTTACTCGGATGATCTAATTAGCTTAACTGATGTTGATTAAATTTCATTGTCAAGCAATTAGCCAACATACAATTCTTATTTATTTTCGTTGTCCAATGTCTCAGGTCCTGAAAATGGTATCATAGAGAGTGTTACATCTTCCATTAAGATTAAAGCCAATAAATCCAATGTTATAGCAGCCACAACCGTAGTTTCCACTTTAATTGTGATATCACGAGCTATATGCCTTCCATCTTACCATAAGTAACTTGGTGTAGCACATGCTTCAAATATTGAATGGGTTAGTTAGTATTAAACGTTACTGACCCTTTCAGTTCAAATAGGAAAGGATCAGCACTAGATTAATAAATGGTCAATCCAAATTCTTGCGGGCATTATCATAACCATAACTAGTCTTATTTACAACAACTTTGTGTAAGCCTGAAACGTAATATAATAATTAAATTAGGTCAGGCTCAGCTGATTCAATAATATTATGTTTATAATTCGATGTATTTAAAATCGAAGATGTCGCCTATGATTCACATTGAAACTTTATGTTGTGATTAAGTACATAATAATAAACCTAATGTGCGCTCGATTATTATCATATATTAAATAAATTCATTCTCTTTGTTTATGAATTTGTTTGTGTATCTACACATTCTCTCATAGGTTTAAAGTTAATCAGGGTGTGCTTTTATGTATATTGTGTATCTTGCCCTACTAAGGTTGGGAATAAATTAAGCCTAAAACGTCACTTAGACATGTGGAGTTATAGAAATGGGTTTATATGATCGCTGAACATGAATCTGACATCGGGTATTGTGTTCCTTATCCTCTGAACATTGCTATAGCGCCATGTCTGAGGCTGTATTTATACTCCAATAACAAGTTCGCGGGACCAAACGTAGCACAAATGCCCAGATTTCACGAGCCGGTATCTTAACATTGTTTCTTTCTAGGTATGTACATTCGTGTCAGTAAACGCGCACAGTATAGTTTTTATAGCCATTACACATATTATAACAGATATTAAGGAGTGCACGGAGAAAACGGAAAACAATAGATCAGACTCAGGGACGACATGGCTTTCTATCAAAGTTAAAAAAGATCAAAGAGCATCTGGTAAACTGTCGCTTTGTTGTCTATTGTGAAAGAACGTATAGTAGATGATCCTATTGTGGAACCTTTATCTTTCACGTGAACATTGTGTTGCACATTGGAACGTTCAAAAACAAAATATGGTCTCACTGACTGGTGAAAAGCTGCATCTACAATTTTTTATTGTTGTCATAGTTATTTTTTTACACATCTACAGTTTTCTATTGTTGTCAGAATCATTGTTTTACACATCTACAGTATTCTACTGTTGTCATAGTCATTGTTTTACACATCTACAATTTCCTATTGTTGTCATAGTCATTGTTTTACACATCTACAGTTTTTTATTGTTGTCATAGTTATTGTTTTACACATTTATAATTTTCTATTGTTGTTATAGTTAATGTTTTACACATCTACAGTTTTCTATTGTTGTTATAGTCATTGTTTTACACATCTACAATTTGCTATTGTTGTTATAGTTATTGTTTTACACATCTACAATTTGCTATTGTTGTCATAGTTATTGTTTTACACATTTACAATTTGCTACTGTTGTCATAGTTATTGTTTTACATTTATGTTGTGCTCTTGCAACCTTTGTTGTTGTTTTGATATTTGTAGCCAGGTAGTATGATGCATGATATCTATAGTAACGCAGTTAGATTATGACGAAATGTTCTAAGTCAACTTTTACCTGTGCTAGCGACATTCCATTTCTAGCGCCACTGGCATTTACATGTAGTGTAAATAGATTATGACTTATATACGTTATTCAGTTTAGAGTCCTACCAAATGTCAGTTGGGTTTATGGAATACATAAAGTTGGCCCTCAAGTGTTGATAATAAATAACACGAAAACAGAATTTCGAGCTTCTTTTTGTAGGCTGAAGCCAATATCTCAATATTCAATTTTCACTGGATCGGTTATAATGTATCCTGATAAAGTTATTTAAGTACGAATCGGTATCCACTTTCCAAAATTCTTTTTCTGGCACACAATAATATATTCACAGTTTAAACACTCATCAGCCTGAAAGCACTTGCATATTTCACAATCTGAATGGAATTACGTGATGAAATTTATGAGACTATTCAACTGCTTAAAACCCTTATAGGCCTACTTTTATCATAAAGTTAGTGTCAAAAGCCAGTCATAAGAAACTAGAAAATGACATCGCAAAGGTTTACTAGAACCTATTATAATAATACTTACTTTTTTGCAGCATTCCACAATTTTTCAAGACTTAATTCTCTCTGGCATGGACTCAATGAGGCGCTGAAGGGCTGACTTATCATTTGGATGCTTTGATGCAATCATTAAACGTAACATTTTAACAGGTTTCATTCGACTTTATGAATAATGTAATTCTAGAGGGAAGCATTACTTTTGACCAAGTTGTAGAGTTATTTTTCGCTTAGAAGTTTCTAGATGTCTTGATTCAATTTTGATTATGATATAACGACGGTGATTTAATCAGCATCGTTTAAGAGTGTGTGTGTTTTCTTATAGCAAAGCCACCTCGGGCTATCTCCTGAGCCCATAGAGGGGAATCGAACCCCCTGATTTTAGCGTTTTAAATCCGGAGACATACCGCTGTACTAACGGGGGACCGTTTAAGAGTGAAGTTAGGCAGAAAATTTAATCAAAAGAAAGTGCAAGAACTTTCCCAGTGATATAAATATTTAACATTTAGATGTTAGCAAATTTAACTAACTTCTCTCATATATATATGTATATAATATTTTACTAAAATATGTAAAGAGAACGGCACAACAGTTGTATGTAAGAAATATATTAATTGGTTTGAATTTCGCGCAAAGCTACACGAGGGCTAATTGCGCTAACCGTCCCTAATTTAGCGGTGTAATACTACAGGGAAGGCAGCAAGTCATCACCACACACCGCCAACTCTTGGGCTACTCTTTTGCCAACAAATAGTGGAATCTACCGTAACATTATAACGCCCCCACGCTTGAAAGGCCAAGCATGGTTGGTGTGACGGGGATTCGAACCCGCAACTCGTGGATTACGGGTCGAGTGCCTTAACCACCTGGCCATGCCAATACATTAATTAGTTAGAAAGTCTGATACATCCTATCTCTTTTATAAATGAATAATTTCTATGCCCGAGAAGGACGATTACAGCATATTAAACAAAAATATTGATAATAATAGTGCATTACGTTGTAAGTTTATCTTTGAAGCACATTGTTGTTGTTGTTATTAAGGAAAAAGCTTTATTCTACGATACGTGAGTGTAAATAAAAATGAAAATAAAATATGTTTGCCTTTTGAAAGATGACGAACAATTACACAGACTCTTCTCTGCGACGAAATAAATTACATATGCGATATCCATCTAAATTAAAGTACAATGTTTTAATAGCGCAAATAGTAATAACAGTACATTTTCCATTTATTAAAATAAACGTGGATTAGATCAGTAAAGTATTATCATGATGTAATAAGTTACTTATTATCTATTAAGCCCCCGCTAGTACAGCAGTATGTCTACGGATTTACAACGCTAAAATTAGGGGTTCGATTTCCCTCAGCAGATAACCCGATGTGGCTTTGCAATAAGGAAACACACACACGTTATCTTTTAAATATCATGTTTCCTCAGCTCGAAATACACTTACCACAAGACCTTATCTATTATAAACAACAGACCGAAAGAGGGCGTCAACTCGCACTTTCCTTAGGCTGCCCTAATTAGCTATGTAATCTATAATATTAAGTGAAAGGCCTCGTCTAGTGCAGCGTGCAGAAAAGTCTGGTTGAAATATTGTCATATGTTCTTCTTGACAAAAACTTATTATATTGTATCACACCCGTTTTTCTGAAATAGAACGTGCTTCGCATGGTTAGGCGTGATATAGCACGTGCTTTGATGAAGAGAGTATAATGTTGCTTGAAAACCTAAAACAACAACAACAAAAATGAAGTGCTTATACGCTATTAAGCATTGCTTTTGATATCTTTAAAGATACTTTAGTTTGGTTAGGCTAATGCAGTCTAGTTATATTATGCTTTATATACCCTAAGAACTTCTGCATTCTCATAACTTTCACGATCTACGGATTATTTGAATGAATTATAAAGAACTTTAGTAATTTACAAGAGATTTAAATCTCTTAATGTAGTACAATAATTTAGGACATATTGAAGTTTGTTTTTTTTTAATTTGCTGAATATCTCTAAATATTGTTGCTTTCTTGTAGCATCATCGACTTAAATGTTATACGCTCATACTACAAGAAAAATGTGCTTACAAGATTATTTCGTCCAAATTTGTACGTGTTTGCATGACTTATTTACATATAAATAATATAAAAACTTAAACGAAATATCGACTCGGAATCTGAGGATCGCTAGAGTTCGATTCCCCGTCGTACCAAACATGCTCACCCTTTCAGCCGTTGGAGCGTTATAAAGTGATGATCAATCCCACTATTCGTTGGTAAAAGAACAGTCCAAGAGTTGGCGGTGGGTGGTGATGACTAGCTGCCTTCCCTCTAGTCTTACACTGCTAAATTAGGAACGGCTAGCGTAGATAGCCCTCGTGTAACCTTGCGTGAAATTTAAAACAAACAAACAAGAAAAGGAATTCAACTGTGATGAAAACCTTGTCAAGTTGTTTGTCACGTTTGTAACATCCTGGAGTTGCTTGACAATAGAGGTCGTCTTGTCCTATATATAGAATCTCAAAGAAATACAAAATTTGTTCAAAAAATCTAGGGTCGTCTTATACAGTGGCAAATACGGTAATGTATTATTTTATTCGTTTATTTCAAATTATTTGACACTAAAAACGTTTAAGACAATATTACAAATTTGTTTCCCTTTTGTGCTGCCATCTATGCGCTTAAAGGGAATTAAAATTGAAGATTTTATATTTAATAAAAAAGTTTACTTTACACTTAGGTCTTTCTACAAGACAACTTTAGCGTTTTTGTAACCAACATTCATGACAAAGAAGAAATGATTTGACTATGTGCGAGAAATGTGTATATTTCGTGTTGAAATTTAATATAAATAATATAAAAAGTTATGAAATATATCTTTAAAGAAAATGAAAAAATGAAACACGAAATGTTGAAGCTTTTAATTTAGTAAGTCGGAGTTTCGGGGTTAATCTTTGTCAATTAGAAATAACAACAATGAAAACAAAGTTCATAGGGTTGACTAAGAGACCAGTATCTTATAAAATGTAATTTTTAAAAAGTAAATAACTTTATGAAATAAATTAATATTTAAATTTGTATTAGATGCACATACAATAATATATATATATAGTTGCTAAAATATATATAATTTACTTTATTAAAAATGAATTTAAATAAACCAATAATGTGCTTTCATACATAAGAATTGTGAAACAAATCGATTTTCATTTAAGAAATATGCTATGACGACGTCTTGTGAAAATAGGGATATATATATATATATAATCACTTAAGAATGCGAAGAATGTGGATATATTACTCATTTACTTCGGTTTATATTGATACAGTAAAAAAAGGCAACAAATATTCTTGATATCTCACGGGAATAACGTTCTTTTTGTGACAATGCAATAGGAAGCCTGTTTACGACTTAGTTCTGGTAAGTTTCAATGTGTGATAAAGGCGTGCAATTGAAAAGACAAACCTACCTGAAGTGAAAGATCGTCCAACGACTCGAGCAGATGAAAAACACTCAAGTTTGTACTTCAACAAAGAAAAATTTTACCAACAACTGTTTTTCATTCTCTTTCAAAGAAATATTTCCTTGCGAGCATATATATATATTTTAGACAGCATTACCTTTGAACAATAATAAGTAGATTACTACAAAAATGTTACTCAAAGAGATGAAAATATAGATTGTCTATTTGTGTATTTGCTTCAGAGAAAAACTACTTTGGTCTATCTGTGGTGTTACCACAGAGAATCGAAACAGTGGTGTAAGTCCGTAAACTTTTAACTGGCCCGGTATGACCAAGTGTGTTAAGGCGTTTGACTTCTAATCAGAGGGTTACATGTTCGAATTCCCGTCGCACCATACATGCTTGCCATTTCAGCCGTGAGGGCGTTATAAAATGACGGTCAATTCCATTATTCGTTGGTAAAAAGTTGGCGGTGGGTGGTGATGACTAGCTGCCTTTCATCTAGTCTTACACTGCTAAATTAGGGACGGCTAGCGCAGATAGCCCTCGATAAGCTTTGCGCGAAATTCAAAAAACAAGCAATAATTTTCCGAAGTTTGTTTATTTCAATCTGTATACTATTCTATTCTTTACAAATGTAGCTCTTTCAATATTTGAATAAGCTTTGAGTATATTTTCTTACATAGAAAAATGTTTTGCACGCAAGATTTTTGTTTGTTAAATGAATCTGCTTTTGAACACACGATGGCGCTTATTTCACATTAAATTATCTGAGATATGATATTTACATACATCGGTTAATTTCCTGTTTATTACTAATAATGTTGAGCTGAAATTGACGAGAGAAAAATAGTCTACTGAAGAAAGATGTAAATATAAATCCATCAAGAAGTAATATCTACGCAGGTTTTGTTTAATTGTACATATTTAATTAACAACATTTAAAAGTTAACTTGAGTTTAAAATAAATGATAAGAAAATATTAGGTTGACAAAACTTTACTAAAACCTTTTCTGATAATGTTATAAATGGCTAAATCGTTATGTTTCCCTCCATTAACGATAAAGTATCTAAGTTTGAAACGTATGTAATTTCACCTGGAAATATTTGTTAGACCAACACAAACTTTGTATTCTATCTCACCTAAAGCTACTGCTGGTAATGTAATCAGTATACATAAAAACTACAAACTAACAAGTATCAATTCGATAAAAAACATATTATATGCAACATATTTAAAACATTTACTTATGTTTAATATAAGTAAATGTTTTATTGTTGCATTTGTATAACATGGCAAAACATGTACTTACTCTCGACAATAAAACATACGAGTTTTAATTTATAAATGAAGAAAAGTTAATTATTTATTTTATAACGTTATAATTATACGAAGAAAACCATAAAATTACTCTTAAATTTTGAATTAATCTATTCATATTCAGTTCTTTTTATGTAAATACGTCTTTCTGTTAGTTGTCCTATAACTTCCGTGAGGGACTCCAGCAGACACTAGCACCATTAAGCGGTTAACACGACACTCTCCAAAATGATGTAATATAAGTTTTGTTTGTTTAGAATTTTGCGCAAAGCCACACAAGGGTTATCTGCGTTAGCCTTCCCTAATTTAGCATTGTAAGACTATAGGGAAGGCAGCTAGTCGTCACCACCCACCGCAAACTCTTGGGCTGCTCACTTACCAACGAATAATGAGATTAACAGTCATATTTTAACGACCCCACGGCTGAAAGAGCGAGCATGTTTGGTAGGACGAGGATTCGAAACTATGTACCTCAGATTACGAATCTTCAACAGACATACACCGGCTGCTACGTCATAAGGAGTGTTCCTGAAGAACATTTATAAATTCAAAATAGAAGCAACTGTGGGTGTTCTATTCCTTACTACTCTACATTAAACTTATCCAATGGTGAGAAAGTAATGGCTTTTATTTTTCCTGAAAACAAAATTTAATTTGTCATGTC
The DNA here is from genome assembly GCF_004210375.1 of Tachypleus tridentatus. Classification (NCBI taxonomy): domain Eukaryota; kingdom Metazoa; phylum Arthropoda; class Merostomata; order Xiphosura; family Limulidae; genus Tachypleus; species Tachypleus tridentatus. Next base: position 18,375,887 of record NC_134829.1, read on the forward strand.
ATGAGAAAATATTTATTGATTTTAGATTACAGAATACAAATATAATGTTGTGAGAAATGAAAAGAATAACCGTGAAACAAGTGCTTCTAGTTATAACCGGGCCCGGCATGGCCAAGTGTGTTAAGGTGTGCAACTCGTAATCTGAGGGTCGCGGGTTGGCATCCCCGTCGCGCCAAACATGCTCGCCCTATCAGCCGTGGGGGGTGTTATAATGTTACGATCAATACCACTATTCGTTGGTAAAAGAGTAGCCCAAAAGTTGGCGGTGGGTGGTGATGACTAGCTGCCTTCCCTCTAGTCTTACACTGCTAAATTAGGAACGGCTAGCACAGATAGCCCTCGAGTAGCTTTGTGCGAAATTCAAAAACAAACAAACAAAACAAACAAATTTATAACCGTTCCACGAATTAATACCGGATAACCAGATTAACTTTAATTTAAAAGCAGTAAATGTTAGCTTGACATACACATGATATGTACGTGAGACAAAGAGGGAAAACTTTATGTTTTTATGAAAACTTCGAAAGTTATCGTAGTAAGCACTTGTAACGTTATTCTTATTAGAAATTCACATGTATGGTTAAAATAAATAAATTAAAAATTCTTTAGTTCGAAATCATATATTCACGTCTAGAAATATTAAAGTGTCTGACTGTCACAAATTTTTCACAAAGCTTAAATATCTGTGGAATTTTTCACATTTACAGATGCGCATAAAAATGTTAATAGCGACAAAAAGAAGTCCATCATCTCCCAAAGAAACTTGTTCAGATTTTATGAAAAAAAAATACTTATACGAAGTGAGAATTAGTTATTTATGCGTGTGTTTCATAGTAATGAGTTTAAGAATGATATAAGCTGTGTTCTCTATGTTTTGATCAAAGTCTGTTATCTTTGAACCACGATTTTATCAAGTGCATGGATATGCAGTTGTACGAGACACCCCTTATTGTTTCTCTCTTCCATTACAGACAGTAATAAAATAATTTTTTTTAATTTTAATTAAACAAAATAAACATAGATGGCAGGAGCATTACCACACTATATATATGACATGCAAATTTTAGTTAAAAATAAAAGTACTTTTCTCACGTTCTATCCTGAAAATGCTGGAAAGGTTTTAGCTTAGTTTTTAGGATTCACAACGAATTGAAATCTGTTTCCTAACATATAGATCTCCTCTCTTGCCTTCAGGTAATAATAGATAAGTGAACTAAAGTTATTTTCAACACTGAGTTTAATGTAAGTTTTAAGCGGGTAGGTACATGAACCTGATTTGAGAGAAAGTCAGCTATCTGGAGAATGTTAATTTAATTAAAATATATTTACTGAACCATTTTAGTTTCGCATTTAAATAATATCTGCCACTTTTATTCGTACACCTCTCCTTAATCTATATAAATCGTACCAAAGCTATTATATTTGTGTTTTGATTATTTGTTTAATTTATTACAAGAGTTTGGTTTGTTTTAAATTTCGCACAAGGCTACATGAGAATTATCTGTTTTATCTGTCCCTAATTTTGCAGTTTAATACTAGATGGAAGGTGGCTGGTCCTTACCACCCGCTGGCAACTCTAGGGCTACTCTTTTACCAACTAATGATGGGATTGACTGTCACTTTATAACGCACCCACTGCTGAAAGGGCGAGCATATTTGGTATGACTGGGATTCGAACCCACAAACCTCAGATTACGAGTTGAGATCCTTAACCACCAGGCTATGGCCATGTCGGGCCTATCCAGTGTATAAACTATTGCATTTTTTTGAAAATTATACTGAAAACGATATATAAAGACTGTTTTACGTCGAAAGTTATGTTTTTTCCTTGTACCTGTGGGCAAGTGACACTCCTTTTGATTTATATGTGTTTTTGTTTGTTTGAAGTTAAGCACAAAACTACACAATGGGCTGTCTGTGCTCTGGCTACCACAGGTAACGAAACCTGATTTATAGCGTTGTAAGTCCGAGAACATGCCGCTGTGTCACTAGGGGGCTTACATGTGTGAGTGGCTGGAATAACATTTTGTTCTTGTTTACGATTATTGTGCACCAGGATTTCTTTTAGGCTTTTGTCATATCTGTAATAAATAATTGGTAGATCCTTGAAAAATGATTTAGTGGTAATGTCTTCAGTATGTATTGTGTAATTGTTTAGTATAATATCTTTTATCTTCTGATTGGTTTAATGGTATGTTAGCACAAGTGGAACACGATCGGTATGCTCTTTCTTGGTTATATTGAGTGTTTGCTCCTGGTTATAAGTTAGTTAGGCCCGGCATGACCAAGTGTGTTAAGGCGTTCGACTTCTAATCCGAGGGTCGCGGATTCGAATCCCGGTCGCACCAAACATATTCGCCTTTTCAGCCGTGGGGGCGTTATAATATGACGGTCAATCCCACTATTCGTTGGTAAAAGAGTAGCCCAAGAGTTGGCGGTGGGTTGTGATGACTAGCTGCCGTCCCTCTAGTCTTACACTGCTAAATTAGGGACGGCTAGCGCAGATAGCCCTCGAGTAGCTTTGCGCAAAATTCGAAACAAACAAACAACACTGAAAGAAAACGAAATCATTTTACTTTTAAAACTACTCTAACTCAGGATTTGAGCATCTCATGTTTCGAAAAAGTTATCTAATTGTCAAAGATAGGAAATCTACAACTTCTCTTCAGTTAACGTTTTTATGATAATTTTCATCGCTCATATTATGTTTTTTGTTTCTCTTTGTACTTTCATTGAGTAAAAGGAAATTGTTTATATTGAGTTTGTGTTTTTTAACTGGTTAGAAAATTCCAAGTCAACATAATTGTTTACAAATTCGTTTAGGCCTCCTACAAATATTTTGATATTTCACTTCGGGTAAGGATAAGCTATTATTTGATGCGAAAAATGGAACTTATAACTCAACATTTATCCTTAAAATTATCCAGAATTATAAACCTTATTATGATAATCGAAATGAATAATTAATTTTGGAACTCGTCATTTAATCAACTCAGTAATCTCCAAACCATGAGCTAATATGTGATCAGTAATAACATTAATAAGGAACCTCATTAACCAAATTTTGTTCATTCGTAAGCACGTGGCTACAGAATGGCATATCTGTTATGGAAACCCGATTTTCTTTTTTGTTATTTTATAAGCCTTTGGACATGCCGATGGACTATCAGAGGCTTTCACCTCTGATAACCTTTCAACATAAATATAAAATAAGCTCTTACATAAGGTGTAAAAAAAGAAGAAGAAGCAAACTTAATTTGTCGTGTAGTTTGAGTTCTTCATAAAAGGTGGCGCAAGTAGACTTATAAAAAATAATAAAATTAAAATATATATAATTTTGCAACCTACCTTTACTATAAAATAATTAATACAAAAATGTAATGAAAGTGTGATATAAATAAGATGAAAATATAGCAAGTATATTCACTACTTGAGAATGTGACATTTCCAATATGGTCAATTACATGAACACTTCCGATATAACAAAAAATGCAGCAAACTATTAATTATACAACAGCTTTCCAACTATTTAAGTAGAACATTCAATTTGCCTTAAGATGAATACTTTCATATACAGACACGAGGACACTGTTTTAAATCTGAGAAACATACATACTTAACTAGTTACTGACATTGGAAAACTTGAGATAAGCACTTGTTGTTCAACTAAATTAGAACAAGACAGTTTGAACATGTGGTTAGTTTAAAGAGCATAAGGACTACACATAAGCAGGCACAATGTATAAACCTCTGTTGTTTTCACAAGACTAGCATTTAATGTTTCAATTACACCACTTGTACTTACTTTAAATTTGTATTCCCTTTAGCTTAATGATGACTACAGTAACGTAGCTGAAAGCTCGCAGTGAAAAGCTCTTACCGTAGAATAAAATCTACTCATTGTATGTTTATTGAGAGACATTAAACCAGTTTGTCACAAGACTATTATGTGTGTTTATAGTCCTCAGGTTAATAGTTTGTTCTTAAGCTAAAATATATCCGTAATGCGCGCCATCCTAAGATCGAATACCAAATGTTAACATTATAGGCACTTAATTTGAACCAAAGGGAAGAGAACTGACAGTAAAAATATGAAATTTTATTTACACGTTTACATTGAATGAATATATCCTAATGTCAATATCATGTATCTTGTAAACGTTTTTTAATCCAATGTTTTTAATTTCATAAATGAAAGATATCAATTCAAGAAAGTCGTGGAGAAAAAAAACTGAAATTGAGTTTCAGTTACTTGTTGCGTTACAATTTCTTTTTTATCGAGACGATAATGGCACATATTATTAATTACATGAATTTCAGTAAAGGCTTCTCTTTTAAAATTTTAAGAGTATCTGAAGGAGGTTTAAAATGCATAGGAAAATCTCCCTTTTTTATTTCACTTATGTAGTGTGGAAAAAATAAAAGCTAAGGTGTTTCTTCTTTCGCTGTTATCTGTTGCTTTCACAGTTTCTTAAAGAGAAATAAAACACTTTTATAAGAGTTTCTTTCATGATATCCTCCCAATGAAGTTTACTTGCGGTGGAAATGTTGGAAGTATGAACTCAATATGTGATAAAAGTAAAAGCAACATTGTTTACGTTATTGGTTATATATATACATGTTAGAGTAAACTGGGCTGAAAAAAACTAATAATGTTTATATTATTTTCGTTATTCATCCAAACTAGTTATCTCATGATTTCAGAGACTAGCTACCACATGCTATTTTCTAATAAATATGATTGACTAGCTGTTTAATGTGCAATGAAATAAAAATACTTTGGTTTATAATTTTGCTGTGAAAAAACTGACTTAAATAAAAATAAGACATGGGATTTAGTAAATAAAGTCTTTTTTTACAAGAAAAATATCATATAAGTACAGAATTATGATTTGATAGTTTCTTTTCCAGGTAAATTCATTGGAGGCCCGGCATGGCCAGGTGGTTGAGGTACTGGACTCGTAATCTGAGAGTCGCGGGTTCGAATCCCTGTCACACCAAAGATACTCGCCTTTCAGCTGTGGGTACGTTATAATGTGACGGTCAATCCCACTATTCGTATGTAAAAGAGTTTGCGGTAGGTGGTGATTACTAGCTGCCTACCTTTAGCTTTCACTGCAAAATCAGGGACGGATAGCGCAGACAGTTCTCGTGTCGCTTTGCGCGAAATTCTAAAACAAACAAACAAATTCGTTGGTAACTTTGATGTATTAACCCCGTCAAGGAACGCAATTTGAATTTGAGTCAAGAAATTTCACTGTTATATATCTATAGAGAACTTTATGAGATGAAAGATTTTTTGCTATTGTTTTGTAGGCTACTATTTTAAACAATGGTAAATAGAATATAAAGTTTAATACTTTTAGGTTAAAGAAAGTGAAAAGTATTTGTTCATGATAACTATTTACATTACTATTTAATTACTATTTCTTCATCAGAAGAACAAAACCAGTTTAAAATATTATTTATGAAGTAGATCAAACTAAATAATAACAGCTAGTACTACTATTGTGACTAGTATCTTACTGACTATATTTACTGCATAGGAAAAACAAACTTAACCACTTGGCAATGCCGGGGCTACTAACATTACGTCTATCATACATCCTATGATAAAGTTTAATTATTTGGTCATTCTTAAATGTAATAAGTTTTATCAACCACCAAATACTATAAGAGGAATGGCACTGATGAATTATTCTGATTAAATCGCAGCTTCAGAAATTACAAATAATATATATATTTCTCCTCAACTAATTATCATAATGTGTTCGTGGGTATAAAGACATGTTACATTCCAAATACGTCTGATCTTTGTTCACCTTCAAACCTTTGTACAAAACGTCTGGTTTTGAAGTTTTCATTCAAGCCATTCCACCATTATTATATACTATCGTTGTCCTGTGACTTTCTGAATTACGTACTAAAATTCTTTTAATATAATGTACCCAATGATCTGTAATCATAGTACGTAAGACTAAAGCTTATATTTTTCTCTGGAAAATATACCCCGATGTGTCAGAGGTGAGTGTCCGGGCTTACAACGGTAATGACCGAAGCTCAATTCCCGCAGTGGACAGAGCACAAATAGGTAATTGTGCTAAAAGCAATAACAGTATAGACCATTTCTAAACACATGGAACTGTTTTCCATATTATTCGAATATACACTTTCAAATCCATGTGTCATTTTGTAAAATGAGATTGTGCTTTTAATTGTAAAACATGAAAACCTAAATTCTATTGATTTGAAATACAATAAATAATGGAGAAATAACTGATTCATGTTAATTTTTCTGGTTACCATCGGAAGAGTTTTTCTAAGATTTCTTCGCGATTATTTTGAACATTTCAGTTTCTGAACTTCGTAGTCAATATCAACAGCTTTAATATAAAATTAATTATTGGTCAGTGTCATATATTTGGACATTCAAATGGTGACTATACTGACATTATGAAAATGAATTATAAAAAAATTATAGGGTAATAGAAATTGGAAACATCGAAGCACTAATATCGCTTCGGTAATTCACTGGTATACAAATCAGACATCTGATGATATTTTGTGTAATGTGATATGCAAACTATCGATTATTTAGTCTTTACTGTATAGTGGTATCATCGCATAACCATGATATATTTATTATTTTGAAGTAATTTACGGGAACTAAAACACTCCAGAATTTTCAGGATCCATGATTAGATCTTAATTAGATTGTTTGATGTCAAACAGAAAGCTACACAATTGACTATCCTTGCTCTGCTAACCACAGGTACCGTAAATCGACTTTTTTACGCTATAAGACTTATCGCTGAGCTAAATGGACAATTGTATCTTACAAGAAGACATTTGGGTGTTTCACTCGTATGTGAAGAGCCGCCAAATCAAGGGGCTTCCAGTGATACAGCTGTATTTTTGCGTACTTACAACCCCAGAAACCGCAGAAAGCGCTCAAGTAACTTTGCGCGAAATCCAAAACAAACCAAACTAAAAATCAATCTGGCAGTCTGTATAATCATTTAAATATGCGTTTATTACGCTTATATTAATAAACATATGAGTGTATTGTTCAGTTATTTGGGTAGCCTCATTCCCAACGATATATTTGAATTATCACAATCCAATATTTTAGATGAGGATATTTTATTTTCAATTTAAGACTTTCTTTTAATTCTTTAATTATTTTCCTATCATCATCATATCTTCGTATTTTCGAAACCTTTTTTAACAGTCTCAGGGTTCCTGGGTTTCTTTCTTCATGAAAGCCGATCATGGTTCAGTGTTTAGAGTGCCATACTTTGTGTGCGTTATAAGGGTGACGGTAAAATCCCACTTTTTGGTTAGACATATTGGCACTACTGTTGTTTACTAGCTGTTGTCACTCAAGTGTTACCACCACAAAATTAGTAACAGCTGCTATAGATATCCCTTAAGCAGTTTTACATGACTGTACAGAAACAACAAACTCTTCTTGAAATTTTGTCTAAAATACCAAAACTGTTACATGGAGTATCTATCCTCTGCTTATATTTTAATTAACATTTACATATTGCAAAATATATTTCTGTAGCGTAGTTCCAATTTATTATTTTATTTATATAAATTTGCCATGAAGGTCATCTGTTCCACGGTCCCTAATTTAGCACTGACAGACTAATGGGGAGACAGCTAGTCAACTGTATCTACCGTTGACTCTTAAGCTACTCTTTAGCAACGAATAACAGGATTGACCGTCGCATTATAACACCCTCACGGCTGAAAGAATGTATATGAACCGGTTCGATGAAGGGACTCGAACTTGCGACTCACAGATTGTAAGTCGAGTACCCTAATCACTAGTTCTATCAAGTTCTCGATCATACTGAGTGATCGTGTATACCTTTCCCTCTAACGTCGGCTTTCTTTGTGTTGCTTTGTCTGTTTTTCCATACTTATATAGTACCCCGGTGGGACAGCGGTAAGTTATAAATTTACAACGCAAAGGTTCGGATTTCCATTTTTTACGTTGGACACAGTTGGTAGCCCAACGAGATTCTGTTCTGAAGAAGAACGAACTGCACATCTACATGATTTTTTTTCATATACTGAGCTTTAGAATTTATCTATCAATTATACACACATATATATATCTTTTACTCTTTCTGATATATATATATATACTTAGGATGGTGGTTGGATTTCTAACAAGGATAAAAATTAAGGATGACTCTAACCAACAAATTATTTTCTGCTAGGATGTTAGTTTTAAACTTTCTTGAAATGCTTTGAGGTGATTACCATAGAGTTGTCTTCGTACAGCGAATGATATTAAGTGTTGTGATGTTGCTAGTTAAAGCACACATTTTAACCATAACTAGTCTTTCATAACTTTTATTATGTTATTAATTTATGTGTGTATTTTTTGTTTTTATTTTATCTTCTAAATGAAATATTTAATATTTTCACATACAATGTTATCCCACACATTTTTATCTTTAAAAACCTTCATTTTTTTCAGTTTATTGACACAATTGGTATAATTTTAAGTTTTATTTTTATTTATTTCGATCGTTATTCATGAAAGTTTGGTAAGTTTATATAGTTGAAATTTGTTATGAGTAACAGCTCTAGTTTTAAATTTCACAATGTAGATCAGGTTTTGGTTCATATACACACGTACGTATTTATAAACCATGAAATACTACAGTGTGAAATTCTCCGTGACAGAAAGAAATGAAATAAACATTTTTTTATCATTCATTCAAAACATTTGAAATGCAGCGCAACAGAAACGACAGGAATATAAAATAGGAAGATTTCAGAAGAGAGTAACGAACTGTTTGAAAAACCTACTTACCATCATGCAAAATGATTTTGCTTCTTAAAAAAAATATCTTTGGTTAACAAAATGTTTAATGCACTGCCTTGTCAACGTTAGGTTGAAAAAATCGTGAATTGAAAAATAATAATTTCCATTCTTAGTTCGATCGCGTAACTTCATCGTTATTTTAAAACTAAATGTTTTGATTTCTTTTCTTATAGTGAAAGTTATAAAGAGCTATTAATCTTGGTCATTTAATTATAGTGTGTCATAAGGACACCGATTATTGTACGAGTACTCAATATTTATCAATTTAAGACGTTTATTCTTTTCACTACTTACATTCTGTCTTTATTGCTTAATATGTTGCACTTAGAAATAAAATTGAAATATATATTAGAAAAATATTCAAATTCTTGAAGGATTTTGTTCTATATTAATGTTGCTGAAGAAGTAGAAAGACATATGAACTACCAACCTTTATAACCCGTCTCTTGTTTGGGTTTGTTTGTTTTTTTAATTTCTCACAAAACTACATGAGGGTTATCTGCGCTAGCCGTTCCTAATTTAGCAGTGTAAGACTAGAAGGAAGACAGCTAGTCATCGCCACCTACCGCGAACTCTTGGGGCACTCTTTTATCAACGAATAGTGGAATTGACCGAACATTATAACGCCTTCACGGATGAAAGGGATAGTATGTTTGGTGTGCCGGGGATTCGAACCCGAGACCCTTGGATTAAGAAACGAGTACCTTAACCACCTGGCCATGCACCTGGCCATGCTGGGCCTGCTTGGGTGGATGGTATGATAAGTAACACAAAAGTTCTAACTTTCACACAACGTATTTATAACATAGCATATTATTACACTATTCATTATTGCCATCGCACAATGTATATGTATATAAATATATACTTAAAACATGATATACATTGTGTGATGGTAAGAATGACCTTGTAGGAAGGTAAAGCGAAAACGTGGTAGCAATAGGGATGCTTTCTATTACCCACCTTTCAGGGCCCGGCATGGCCTAGCGCGTTAAGGCGTGCACTTCGTAATCTGAGGGTCGCGGGTTCGCGCCCGAGTCGCGCCAAACATGCTCGCCCTCCCAGCCGTAGGGGCGTTATAATGTGACGGTCAATCCCACTATTCGTTGGTAAAAGAGTAGCCCAAGAGTTGGCGATGGGTGGTGATAACTAGCTGCCTTCCCTCTAGTCTTACACAGCTAAATTAGGGACGGCTAGCACAGATATCCCTGGAGTAGCTTTGTGCGAAATTCCAAACAATATTACCCCCCTTTCAACACCCAGTTTTTACTGTCCTTTTCACAGTTTTTGTCATTAATTATATTGAAAGTCATTGGCCGCAGAAGTGTCTTACGGGCCGAAGTTGAAACGTCACGGGTCAAAGTAGGAAGTTAGTGTAAAGCAGGAAATGGATATTCAAATCACCCTTAAGGTGGCTATTGGAGTTGAAATTCCAGGTGTGTTTATGCATTATTACTATGTTGGTGGCCATTTCGTTTCATAGCATTCCTTCATAGTATTAGCACACTCTCTGACACACATAAGACGTTTGTGTATTGCATTCCTTCATAGTGTCAGCACACTCTCTGAGACACATAAGACGTTTGTGTATTGCATTCCTTCATAGTGTCAGCACACTCTCTGACACATAAGACGTTTGTGTATTGCATTCCTTCATAGTGTCAGCACACTCTCTGAGACACATAAGACGTTTGTGTATTGCATTCCTTCATAGTGTCAGCACACTCTCTGATATACATAAGACGTTTGTGTATTGCATTCCTTCACAGTGTTAGCACACTCTCTGATACACATAAGACGTTTGTGTATTGCATTCCTTCACAGTGTTAGCACTCTTTCTGATACACATAAGACGTTTGTGCATTGCATTCCTTCACAGTGTTAGCACACTCTCTTATACACATAAGACGTTTGTGTCCTTCTCCTCCACCATTTGCGCATGTTGTACTAAAGAAAATTTAAGAACTTTTTTTTTGTGTAAGGACATAGCGATCAAAGATTATACTTAACCTTAACTTGCGTAAAAGATAATAAATACTCAATAACAGCAGTAATGGGGGTAGAGGGGTTGTGAATGTTATTAACATAACCCCTGTTCCAAACTATTATCCCTAAATTTTGGTTGAAATTAACCCAGAGACCTAGGTTTAGTTAGATAACGAACAAAGAGACTGACATAAATTTAACTACTGAATTTGATAACGTCGGGCGCAAATGCAATTGTGAGTCTATGATTTTGATTTCTAATTGTTTTTTTCAATTTGCAGTTAAAAATAGGCCCATTTAAATATTTCTCAAGTCCTTACGTATACAAATAGATCATGGTATCAACATATAGGCCAGTACTTATAATGTATTTTTTGTTGTAGAGCTTGGGTCTTACGAGTTTGAACGAAGCGTCATAGTTATGGGTGGAGTGTACAAGTTTGCTTTCGTTAGTCGAAGCACGTGACAGTAACGCCTGGTACAGCAAGAACTTAATGAATAAAGCTATTTTTGAGCCTGTCTTGTGAATATGCTGGAATTACTACGTCACTGTTTAAGGTTTATATTAAAGGTTCATAGCTTTTTACCAATAACTGATAATTCATTCAACTGTAAATAAGCGAAAGGAAAGGTTCCGCTGCAACGTTTCACACATAATGGTTGTAAAGGTAAGAATGTGAGATCTGAATGGTTTTTTTACCGTTAGTTTTGAGTTGCTGTTAATATTTTCACATAAAATTGTCTTTTATTTATTTAAAATGAAATGAAAAAAAAACGATAAATGTTTCAAAACAAGAGAGATTATGCTTAGTTGGAAAACGAAATAAAATATATTATTTATTTTTCTTTTTGCTATTAAACGGGTTTGTCTTTTAATTTTTGCGATTCAATCGTTTACAGGGACTATTCATCGTCATAGCCATGTGTTTGTCGAACTTATCAGTACATACAGGAGGAACTGTTGCAGTATCCAAAAGATATCAAGACGTAAGTTGGACGTTTATAAGCTCATTTGTTTATTCGTACAACTTTCACACCCTAACATTTATTGTTCATAAAAATATGTGATATATACGTAAATATACAGCGCCTAAAACACTGTCTGTGGTATCCGAGCCAGTTAGATGAGCCCTGATATTGTGCGAAAGGTCTCCTCGGAACTGGATATGGCAGATGTAGTATGGTTGAAATATGATTACATATTATCTTTTAGTTTCAATCATGGGTTCTTAGAAACATTGTAAGCAACTGGATCCGCATATGAATCTTTTAAAAATAATGAAAATCTATAAGCTTGCATTAAATACTGGTTTCATTATTTCACGTAGAGACAAAAGCAATTTGACTAGTGACTAGTAGCCTAAAAAAACCATGGCTACTAAAATGGTGTTGGACAAATACTTATAAGTCAACATAAAAACATATAAACAGAAAGAGCATTAAAGCAAATTAATAGTTCTTTAGGTTTGGCAGCTAGTAACCCTAATACAAAACATATTTTAATAGTTCTTTAGGTTTGGCAGCTAGTAACCCTAATACAAAACATATTTTAATAGTTCTTTAGGTTTGGCAGCTAGTAACCCTAATACAAAACATATTTTTTTTTAATGGTGGGAAAATATATTTATTTTTATTTATTTTATTTTTCATAGCCTTTTTCTTAGTCAAATTTATTTTTGTTTTAGAACGAAATTTATCTATATAACACAATACACAAAGAAACAATAATTGCTAGTTCGAAAACTTAATTTAAAAAATGTAGTTTTACACTTAATTCATAATGACTTTAACTGGATAATGATCTTCCGAGGAAATATATTGTTTGTTTGTTTGTTTTTTGAATTTCGCACAAGGCTACTTGAGGGCTGTCTGTACTAGCCGTCCCTAATTTAGTAGTGTAAGACTAGAGGGAAGGCAGCTAGTCATCAATCCAACGAATAGTGGGATTGACCATAACATTATAACGCCCCCACGGCTTAAAGGGCGAGCATGTTTGGCGCGATGCGGACGCGAACCCGCGACCCTCAGATTACGAGTCGCACGTCTTAACACGCTTGACATGCCGGGCCTAGGAAACATATATTAAGCCCTACAAAAGTATTCTTTTAACTTCAAAAGATGTTCTTAATGGGCGTTATGTTTTGGTCCTAAATCTACATAAGACAGAAGTGGGATAAAGATAGCTTTATAATTATCGTCCGTTGTACTTTGTGTGTTTTAGATAAAAAGCTGCATTGGGTTATCTGTTATGTCAACGGCGGAGAATCAAACCTCAAATTATAATGTTGTGAGTCCGTCAACATAAAACTATCTCATCAGAAGACTCGTTAGATTTACAACTTGACAGTTGAAAATTAAAACCAAAATGTAGTATCATAATTCATAAATGTAACACATGTTGAATTTATATTTAGAGAATGGTATATAAGAGAGACACGTTAAGATAACGAAAATATTTATGTACTCAAATGTAAGAACTTGCGATTCAGGTTGAGTAACAACAAACCTAAATACGGAATGAATTATATAGTTCTAGTTTTAATGATTCACACGTTTATTTTCAGAAAATGTTCATATACAGCAAATTTATTTTTTGCATAAACATGCGGAATTATAGCGACTTACTATAGCTGTTACTAGTCAACCACGCATATCTATTAATTTTGCTTAATCAAACCTATCTGAAGAACGTGCATGATATAGATGTAAAATAAAAGAAGGTTCCGCATTCTCAAACTTTTACCACTCTTGCATGTTACTTGTAATAGGATTAGTTGTCTTTTACAGATGTGTTATAAACAGTAAATGATTGGTAGGAAATGGTAGTAAGAGACGTCGTGTTTAACGTTGAAAATAGATCCATATCTTATTATAATGAAATTCAAGGTGCAAAGTATGGTGTCATTTTCACAAGATGAATGTGAACCAATGCATTTAGTTACAGAGTACATTTTGTGTGCGCGTTGCCAGAAAAAAAATAAATTAACAAACAAACATATGAATACATTTCATATTTCACTAAATTTCTAAATATAACTTTTAAAGATGCCATGCATTTGATTGTCGAAACATCTATTTATTTATGTTTTACAATTGTGAAATTCAAATTTTATGTTATATACATGTGTGTGTGTGAACATAGCGAGGACAGATATAAACCGATATTAGTTACACTTAACAGGAAATTTTTGGGCGCTTTGTTTGGAACTACTTTTACATTCATCGATGTTGCCCAGTCTCATGACCATGATTTTACGTTAGCGCCCAATACTACAAAATTATCCAAAGAATAGCGAGGAAAATTTTACAACGTACATCTTGACAAACTTGAACTCGTTTCTTTGCTTCAAAATTTGCGCAAAGCAACACAATAACTATCTGTGTTAGCCATCCCTAATTTATCAGCGATGTACTAGAGAGAAGGCGCCTAGTCAACACCAGCCACCACCAGCTCTTGACCTATTGTTTTACCAACTAACAATGGAATTGATTATAATATTATAAAGCGCCATTGCTAAAAGAGCGAATATGGTCGATGACGCGGATTCGAACCCAAGACTTTCATATTGAGTCAAGAGTCCTAATCACCAGAACTTATCTTTGTATAAGCCTTTATATGTCTTCATGGACATCGCTTTTTAATAAAACATTTAAGCAAGCCAAAAATATAAAACATACTCTGGCGGGTTAGTGCTTTCTTAGTGAAATATCAGGTCATCCCTTAAATAATGTCCAATTTTAGGTTCTGAAAAAGAAAAAGAATTTGAAACGTTTTAATTTTATTTAATCAATAATTTATGTCCCATTATTATTAATTACTTTCTGATAACGATTCACAAGCTTCTGAATGCCACTTCTATAAAATTCTTGGGGTTTGGAAAAAAAAAAACAATGAAGAGAGGGGAGTTTTGACACTACATGTATTCCAAGCTTTTTTCCATTAAGCTAGTTCTGCAAACTTCGGAATAGATGATAATCAGATGGGACAAAGTCTGAAGAATAAGAAGGATGTGGAACTTTTTTCCAGTCTAGCTCTTCAATCTTTGCAAATGTGATCCTTGCTGGATGGAACCGTGCATTATCTTGGTGTAACACAGCATCTTTACGATTGGTCAAAGCAGGCCTATTTTCTTTCAGTAGAACATTCAAGTGCTCTAACTGTTGACAACAGAAGTATGATGTAATTGCTTAGCAAGACTTTCCTAGGGTGGAGATCCATTTCAGCCTGTGCTTTAGCCAATATACCTGCACTGAGCCATTGTCTGCGATGCTTAACATTTTTATAATTTATCCATTTTTCATCTCCAGTCACTAACTTGTACAAACAAAGTGAGTTATGTTCACGAGAGTGCAGAGAAGTGCAAATGCCCACTCTTGCTCTAAGGTTGGCTTCTGTCAAATCATGGGGAACCCATTTTCGAAGTTTTAACACCTTTCCAAGCTGTTGCAGATGACTGTGAACTGTTCAATGGGTTGGATTAAGCTAGTTCTTCAACTGTTACAGCACAATCTTTATCAGGTACCACTAGCAGCAAGTCATTAAACTTAACAGGACGACCTGAACGTGGCGCATCACTTAAGCAGTAGTCACCTCATCTGAACTTCTGAAACTACCTTCGACATTTTCTTTCTGAGAGATATTCCGCACCATAAACACCTTGAATGGTTCGTATAGTTTCTGCTGCACTATTGTCTTTTATTTTAAACTCATAAAGCATTATATGCCAAATGTGCTCCTCAGACACATCCATCTTCATAAAGGTTTATTTTATTAATGATCTGAAAAAAGTGGTGTTAGATTAGTTTCTTTTATTTGTCTGAACATTTTTATACATATCCTACTACATATTTCAGTCATTAAAGCCTTCTAAAAAGACAGAAATTATGATGACTTTCTGTTTTAAATTTTCGGACATTACTTACGGGATGACCTGATAATACACATCATATACCGTATCCACTGCGGAAACTCTAACCCTAGGTTTTACTGTTTTAGTCAGTAATCTTAGCGCTGACCTCCCGTGATATGACAAAAATACTAGCACATTACAAAAGATAACTAGAATCTCTCACTTTTTCTGTGAACTCTTAAATGTTTCAGTTCGGTTATTGACTAGCCTTTGGTGCAAGGGGGGGGGTAGTCAACGTTAAGCCGAGAGTTCATTGTTCACGGCCAGTCACTGCACTTATAAAAATGACTGTCAAATCCACTATTAAGTTAGACAAGACAGAAGTTTAAAAGTTGGCGATGGGTGATGTTGACTAACTATCATTCCAATAGTCGATTAGTTCAAAATTACGGACACCTATACGTAAATAACGCCATCTGTAACTTTGCACAAAAATTCCATACAAGTTTCTTAAAGTTTGTCTCTCCTTTTCATTATGTTTATGAATTTGGTCATTTCACCTTCTTATAAAGAATGTGGTGATATTTTTATTAATGCTTCCCAAATGATAAGGAAATTAAGTAGTTTGTTTTTTTTACAAAACATATAAATCATGGTACCGTGTAAGCCAGTATCACTATTATAAGTAGCCTATTCTATTCCAGTTTAAACTGCCCTAAGGCAAATATCTAATTCCAACGTCAGTCAGCATTAAGTAGGTTAGTGGAAAAAAAAGTACGACATTAAGAAAAAGAATTGAAATAAATGTATAGTGTTATATTTTACCTGAATTCAGTAGGACTTACAACGCTAAAATCCGATGTTTAGTTCCCTGTAATGGATAGAATACAGATTTTCCATTGTGTTACTTTGTGGTCAAATACAAGTTAACAACGGTACTGCAGTTTTTAATAAATAGTAATGTTTGTAAAACTGTTATGTCTTATACGACATAGATAGGAAAACAATTGTCTACATTCTTTCTACATCTATGCCAAAACTCATTTTGCAATTTTGAAACTTTTCTAGCCAGAATTGTGACTTACAACGCTCATCGAATTTACTTTCTCAGTTGCAACATCTGTATATAATTAATTATCAAATATCTTTTATGTTTACATTGTCATACATATATAGATTTGTTTTCAGTACCCATTATAAGTAATACCACACCAGAATGTTCAACAGAGACATAAGTTTGTTTAACAAACTGTTTTCTTTTTTTAATTTTGCGCAAAGCTACTCGAGGACTATCTGCGCTAGCAGTCTCTAATTTAGCATTGTAAAACTAGAAGAAAGGCAGCTAGTCATCACCACTTACCGCCAACTCTTGGGCTACTCTTTTACCAACGAATAGTCAGATTGACCAAAACATTGTAACGTCTTCATGGCTGAAAGGACCAGCAAGTTTAATGTAACGGGGATTCGAACCTGGTTTAACAAACTAAATGGCTCTTATGCATTGGTAAAATATTAAAAATGTTTTTAAAAAAGAGCTTCGTATTTTAAACTTTACTTATTAAAATACATATGATCAAGGTTGAACAGATCAGTTTTGTTACACGAAATAGTTTTGTAGGAAATTGTATCTGTTTATCACATAAGATCATGTTCATACATTCGAGTAATACGTAAAGTTTTTAATCAAAACTATTTCCCCTGAGTTTTTACAACGAATACTTTGATAGAAGTAGACTAATGGGTATTTATTTTAGCACATTTAATACTTCAGGAATAGATCCGTTAAATTGTGGTCGAGAAATATTTTCAACATACTGTATAATTGTACATTTTATGAGTTCTGTATGACAAACTAAATCAATGACCCTATTACGTTTGTTTGATAAGCACTTTAGTATTTTGACAACATCTCTTAACAAAAAAACAATACTGTTTTTGGTGTGTATTGCTTAACACGTTATTGAGATTTCGCTGCAGGAATTTCCAGTGTTTTTATGTGTGTTTTAACGCAGCTAATTATAGACAACTTTATTCTACGGACATTACCAACAGTTACAACCCTTAAGGATAATACATAAAAGAAAATACCAAAGTACATTAGGTCAGCGTGTATATTAGTGTAAAATGTTACCTACTTTCACAAGACACCCTAATGTAATTATATTAGGCCTTATACATGTATGTCCTCCAAACATACAAAACTAAAATACAACGCGTACATATTATCTAGGATACTACTTTTATGAGATACTATGATAAGCTAGTGAATACAATAAAATGAAACAGCAACCAACATTATGTTTCAGTAAAAATATAGAAAATCTATCAATATTTCCCACCTGTAGCGTAATCATTACTTCCGTAATAGCGGTGTAAATAACACTTACGTCATTATTTATTTTATTAAGAAATAAAAATATTTTCTACAAAATATTGAAAAAATACGAGTAAGAAATAACTTTCTAAACCCCTTAAATGATCTTTAAAATGATAAGCGTTGTATGGTAAGTTTATTTGTATTATCATCACGTAACAATGAAGGAATTTATAGCAAAAAACGTCCAAATGAAATGCGAATGGAGTCTTTTATTATATTAGCATAAGGAGGAAAAGAAGTTAATGTTAAAAGGTCAAGGACTGTTTGTTTCGTTTTTGAACTTTGCGCAAAGCTACACGAGGGCTATCTGCGCTAGCCGTCCCTAATTTTGCAGTGTAAGACTAGAGGGAACGCAACTAGTCATCACCATCCACCGCCAATTATTGAACTACTCTTTTACCAATGAATAGTGGGATTAACCGTCACTCATAACGCCCCCACGGCTGAAAGGGCGAGTATATTTGGTGCAACGGGGATTCGAACCCGCGACCCTCAGATTACGAGTCGAGCGCGTTAATGACCTGGCCATGCCGAAGGCCAAAGAGAAAGGAAAAAAATCAGTCCACTTAAGGTTAATATATATAGCCATTACCATATACAAAAAGTAAGCTAACTTTTTCTTCGGCCTATATCAGAAAGTAATTCGTCTGAAAGCTATAACAACTGTTCGCATTAGAAGCGAGACAGCGGGAAACATGACTCCTGCCCCAAATTTTATTGTATGTTGACAGTGAACTTTGTATTAGAGTTCTTCATAAAACCAACTAGAATTCACTCTGCTTTCAGAAATGTTTTCTAACCGACTATTTCTGAGTGTTACACTAGTTTTGTTAAAGCATTATAACAGAAACAGTCAGATGCATGTATACCAATATCTAACAGGAGAAGATTTTGAAGGTATTTAAGTACATTAAGGCTATTCAATTGGACAAGAGCAGCCGAAGAGTTAGCAGTGAATTCTACCCACTAGTGTCACTTCTATATTCTATTCGTTAAAAATAAGCAGTTGCTGCGTGCATGTAGCGCTTTCTGTGGCTTAGCGCTAGCATTTAGAACAAATGAAACTTTGACTAGCCATTTCAGAACATTTTTAAACGTTTGTACAATTCACGTTTAAAAGAGAAAGTAATGAAACCAGTATCCAAACATGAAAGTTCGTGAATAAAACATAAGTTATTATTGCTAAGTACAGAAATTATGATACAATGTTTGATAGTACAAATTTTGTAAAAAATGAAACAAAATGATTATTCCAGTACCAACCTTTTGTTTGTTTTTGAATTTCGTACAAAGCTACTCGAGGGCTATTTGTGCTAGCCGTCCCTAATTTAGCAGTGTAAGACTAGAGGGAAGGCAGCTAGTCATCACCACCCACCGCGTACTCTTGGGCTACTCTTTTACCAACGAATAGTGGGATTGACTGTCACATTATAATGGGATGTGGATTCGAACCCGCGATCCTCAGATTACGAGTCGAGTACCTTAACCACCTAGCCATGCCGGGCCACGAACTTTTTAAGGGTAAAACTAAGATAAATTGTAATTTAGATTTACAAGTTAAATAAATGTCGATTTGTATCCAATTTATGAAACTTGCCAAAATAGTGATACACATAGTTTATTTTATGATATACATATATATTTTAATATTCAAACAATAATATAATTTACAATAACTGTTATTATAAATAAGATCTACGTACAAAGGTTTTTACAGACTTACAAACAATATTGAGTCTTCTATCTAGTCTGGTGCTTCTTTGTTGTCTTATCAAGGGTTCAGGATGAGCGAGTTAATTTCGAATTGATATAGATACAATTCCCTCAACAGGGAGCTAACTATCTCTATGTTGTTGTTGTTTTTTATCACCAGTCACAAGCCAAGTTCTCAACCTTTGAGGTTATATAATGTTTACGGAAAAATACAAATGTTCGATGTAAATCCCCTCGGTGTGGATTCCTGTACGTAGTGAGGGGACCTCCCAGGGAAGGTTCTGTTTTGTCTGGTTACCTTCTCTGGAATCTAAACATCCACCCACGTGTTTGCCGTGCGTGGCGACCCGTGAAGGGGAGGAGGGGATCCTGGTAGTTAGGGGTCCAACCCTAACGCACCGCTTTGGCCTTGAATTCCTGTAGACGGACGGCCTTTGGGTGGCCCCCCTATGGTCAATCGCCTGGTCCACTTGGGCTACACTCAACTAAGTACCAGTGTTGGAAGTTCTCAACGGGTGTTGTGGACATTGTGCCTGATGCTGGTGTTTGGGAATAGTGCTCACGAAACCCTGGCGTTGCTGCATTGTCCTTGCATAACATTGTAGTGCGTCCCCTCGTAGGGCTCCATGGTGGGTGGGGTGAGTGGGTATCGAAATTTTTCTTTTTCCCTATCGATCCTCCTTCAAAAATGTTAAATAAAATAGAGAAAAAACAGTCAATAGGTAAACGACCACGTCTAGAAGACTCTGTCTGAGCAGCAATCTTCAACATCTCTAACATGTACCGCATTTTCTTATATTACATTCTCTTTCAGAAAAAAACCTTTAGGGCAAATGTTCGCTTTTTTTATTCAGAAGGGACTAGATGATCTTACTGGCACTCCAATGTCAATAAAGAAGCTTCGATCTGGAGACATATTAGTTGAAACATCCACAACCCAACACAGTGAACTCCTCTTGAAATCTACGGCAATTGGGGATTACCTATTGAGGTTACCCCTCATGCTACCTTGAATTCATCACGAGGAGTTATTGTTAAGAGGGATTTGAAGAACGTCCCCGAGTCAGAGATTCTTGCTGGTCTCTCCATTCAAGGAGTTTCTGCAGTGAGGCGCATCTCCACTCGCAAAGATGGAGTTACACTGCCAACAAATACCCTCATTTTACATCATCACGTGCACCTGCCACCATCAAGGCAGGTTATCTAATTTGCAGGGTACGGCCATACATTCCAAACCCTCTCCGATGTTTCCAATGTCAGAGGTTCGGCCACTTGAAGACATCATGTCGTAGTTCCCTGACATGTGCTCCTTGCGGTGGCAAGGACCACGATGCCTATGAATGTGACATGGATCCACATTGCATCAACTGCAATGGTTCTCACTCTTCCTACTTTTGTTTTTTCCCAAAATGGTTGGAGGAAAAAAAGGTGCAGCGTTTGAAAACGACTCATAACATTAGTTATCCTGAGGCTTGGAAATTGCTGCCCGCCACTCCATCTCGGACATATGCTGCTGCACTTCATTCCACAACTACAGTGGGAGTGCAGACAGATCTCTCTGTGCCTCCAAGAGAATCGTTTTTTAAACAAACGAAAAGCCTTTTGACCTCCATGGTTAAAAAGGTTGATGAATCGACTTCCACACCCATCTCTGTTCCTCCAATACATCCCAACAAACCTCAAGATCCACATCCTTCAGTTTCAAATACAGACATTTCTTCTGATACATCTTTTTCTCCCACCCCAAGAGGCAAAACAATCATTCATTTGCGTCCTCAGTCATCCCCTTCCAATAACAAAGACCTGCCCAATCGACCCAGGGCAGGATCCATGGAGGTTGATAGACCCCCTCCGACTAAGGACAGTAAGAAACAAAGACGTGGTTGTAAACAGAAGTGTTCTCCAGCCACTTCACCCACTCGTCATTAAACGTGGCCACCTTGATACAATGGAACTGTCGAGGTTTACGTTCTAATCTGGATGATATCAAAACACTGATTGCTTCCTACCATCCTATATGTCTTTCCTTACAAGAAACATTTCTAAAACCTGCTTATACAGTCACCATTCGGCAGTTTTCTCTGTACAGAAATGACAGGCTGTGTGATGGACGAGTACATGGAGGGGTGGCACTGTTGGTTGATCAGCATGTGCCCACCCTGTCTTTGTCACTCAACACACCCTTGGAGGCCGTAGCCGTCCGTGCTTCCTTGGGTCATACCATTACTGTTTGTTCTCTCTATCTGTTCCCTGGAGAGACATATGATCAATCAGACCTTGATGCTCTCTTTAAACAGTTGCCGTCTCCCTTTCTACTCCTGGGGGACTTTAATGGACATCATCTCCTCCAGAGAAGTGCTGTTATTGATGGGAGGGGCCGATCTGTAGAGCGTATGCTCTCTGATCACAACCTTTCTCTTTTCAATACTGGTTCTTCCACTTATTTTCATGCACCTAGTCAGTCCTTTACCGCTATTGATCTTTCAGTTTGCTCCCCTTCATTATTCTCCCATTTTACATGGAAGGTTGACAATTATCCACTAGGCAGTGATCATTTTCCTATACTTTTGAGAGAAACTGGCCGTGATCGATGCCACCCTACCCGCCATTCCCGGTTGAAGTTGGATCAGGCAGACTGGTCCACTTTCACTGCTCTCTCAGAACTTGATCCTGCCATCGTGAATCAGCCATCAATAGACGACTGTGTGGCAGCGGTAACTGGCTATATTATACAAGCAGCTGCTCAGTGTATTCCTAAACCCTCGACACGTTTTCTACGATATCCTCGTTCGTGGTGGAATCCTATTTGCCACTTAGCACGGAAGGCTCAAAAAACGAGCCTGGGGTACTTTTTGTAGATATCCCACATTTTCGAACCGCGTCGCTTTCCAACGAGACCGTGCACATGCTCGGTGGGTAAGATGTCAAAGCCAGAAGGAATCTTGGATTAAGTTCACAACTAGCATATCTTCTACCACCAATTCCAAGGTCATATGGGTCAGGATTCGAATGGTCAGTGGGCAATACAATTCTGTTTCCCTCTCGATCTTGCTCACTGATGGTCAGGAGGTGGCTGATGCCCAGATCTGGCAGGAGAATGTTTTTCCTAATGCCTGGCACCAGACTATTATTTTACCTTTCTCTAAGCCAGGGAAAGATCCCAAGATTCCTCAAACTACCGTCCAATTGCTTTCACGAGCTGTCTCTGTAAAACCTTAGAAAGGATGGTTAATGCTCGTCTTGTTTGGTTCCTCGAATCAAATAACCTCCTCTCGCCCACCCAGTGTGGGTTCCGACAACAGCACTCCACCACAGACCACCTAATTCGACTTGAAATATTAATCAGAGAAGCCTTTCTCAAATGCCAAAATTTTGTGTCAATATTCTTTGACATAGAGAAGGCTTACGACACAACATGGAGGTATGGCGTTTTGCGAGACCTCCATACATATGGGTTACGTGGCCATTTACCCATGTTTATTAAAATTTTTTTAATGGACAGGAGATTCCAAATTCGTGTGGGTTCGACACTTTCCCGTTTTCTTGTACCAGAACTTGGAGTTCCTCAGGGCTGTGTTTTGAGTGTCACACTTTTCAGTATAAAGATAAATGCCATCACTGAACAACTCCCTCTCACTGTTGCGAATGGGCTGTATGTCGACGACTTTCACATCTCGTGTCAGTCGTCAAATATGAGATATATTGAGCGGCAACTACAAACTGCCCTCAATCGTGTACTGAAATGGACTATGGCGAACGGCTTTACTTTTTCTCTCTCTAAAACCGTTTGCATGCACTTTTGCCGGCAACGGGGTATTCACCCTGATCCTGAACTTCATCTCGGTGAAGTTTTGCTGCCAGTGGTCCCTGAGACCAAGTTCTTGGGGCTTATCCTTCACCGTAAGCTGACCTTTATACCACACTTAAAGTAGCTACGGGTCAAATGCACAAGAGCACTGAACATCCTCCATGTTCTCTCTACTGTTAGTTGGGGAGCAGGTCGATGTTGTATGTTTAAGGTATATTGTATTCTTATTCGATCGAAACTCGACTATGGATCAATCGTCTATGGCTCTGCCAGACCCTCGGCCTTAAAGATGTTGGACCCCATTCATCACCAAGGACTTTGACTCTGTACTGGGGCTTTCCGCACCTCTCCAGTTCAAAACTTATACATTGAATCTCATGAACCTTCTCTGCACTTTCGCCGTTTGCAACTATCTCTACTATATTCTTTGAAACTTCGTTCCTTACCAAAGCATCTCACCTGGAGATGTGTTTTCCTTCCTAAGTGGGCCGTACTTTATCAGAACAGACGATCTGCCATTGCTCCTTTTGGCCTTCACATCCAGGCGCCGTTGGATGAATCGGGTCTGTCCTTGGATAACATTGCAGAATCCACAAATCATCCCATCCCACCATGGCTTATTACAGCCCTCAAATGTGAATGTGACCTTTCTTTCAGTCATCTGAAAAAGGCAGATAATTCAGATTGGAAGTACCGTCTTTTATTTAATGAACATTTTTCAAACGATCATTCTGTTCCAATTTATACAGATGGTTCCAAATCAGGTAATTCAGTCGGCTGTGCCATGGTTTGCTGCGGTTCGGTAGTTTCGCGCAGAATCCCCTCTACAGCTTCTGTGTTCACTGCTGAACTGTACGCCATATCTCTTGCCCTGGATTATATTGAAGCTAAGCAGTACTCCAACTGCACTATTTATACTGACTCGCTTAGTTCACTACTGGCACTGGAATCGCTACACGTTGGCTCACACCCTGTTCTCGCTGATATTCAAAACCAACTGGCCCATTTCTCATTAACAGCTACTTCTCTCCAGTTTTTCTGGATACCAGGCCACGTTGGTATTCGCGGGAACGAGCTTGCTGACACGGCAACTAAATCTATCTGCTCCGGCACTATCACCACTGTACCTATTCCGTACATGGACTATGGTCTTGTATTGAAGGCTCGGCTCCGTGCTAGCTGGCAGTCCACTTGGAGTGAGCAACGCGACAACAAGCTTTTCCAAATAAAACCCTTCACTGGGCTTTGGCCATCTAGCTTCCGTAAGGTTCGGAAGGAGGAAGTTGTTCTAACTAAACTACGCATTTGTCACAGTTTTGTAACTCATCGTTTTCTTTTATCTGTAACTGTTGCACCACTTTGTAGTTTGTGTAACACTCAAATCACTGTAAGCCACACTTTACTTTCTTGCCATCGTTACGACTCTCAACGACAGCATTATTTTAAAGATGTTTTTTCCCAGGGTTTATCTGTCACATTGGACAGTGTTATTGGTGATGGTGACACTGTCCACCTTGATAAATTTTTAGTTTTTTAATGGCCATTAATCTTTTTAATCTCATTTAAGTGTTGGATTTGTTTAATTGTGGTTCCCTTTTCAAAGTTTCAATTTCTCTAGTTCAATTTTAAATTGGAAAATGGCCAGAACATTAAATAACTCGACACCAGAGCTGGAAAGACCAACTTCAGGTGACTAACGCTGCTGTTTGAACTGTCCGTTCGAACTACCCATTAGTCGTCCTGGCGAGTTGTTATTCCAGTTTTTCTGCATGTCTTTTCAACTTTTATTACTTAACCGTTTGGTACTGATCATGATGTCACATAACCATGAATAAGGAACGGAAAGATCAACTTCAGGTGACTGACGGTGGTTCTAGTACTTGCCTGTTAGTCTTCCTGGCGGGTTATGATCATTACCATTCTGCTACAGGAAGTCCTTTACAACTTTGTAGACTGGATGTCAACATTGGTTTTATGCAATTTTCTGTTTATAATTGCTGTTTTGTTTTTACCTTCGTTTACTTTTACAAATTTTACTACATTTACTTTACTTTTATCTTTTTACTGGACATTTGGCTACTCATTATTACGATTTTGCTATATGTCTTTTAAAACTTCTATTCTTTTACATTTTGATACTGGTTGCTATGACACATAACCCGGAACCAGGACTGGAAAGGCCAACTTCAGGTGACTGACGGTGGTTCTTATACTTACCTGTTAGTCTTCCTGGCGGGTTATGATCATTACCATTATGCTAGAAAAAGTCCTTTACAACTTCTCTTTCTCTGCTTTCTCTCTTAACATTGTAGACTAGGTGTCAACATTGGTTTTATACTTTTTCTGTTTTTCAATGATGTTTTGTTTTACCTTCATTTCCTTTTATGTATTTTACTACATTTAATTTGTTTTTACCTTTTTACCGGACGTTTGGCGCAGATAGCCTCGCTGCTTTGTGCCATAAAACACTAAATCAATCAATCAATCAATCGATGTAAATCTGCTGAAGTTAAATGGTTTCTAATGTTCAAAATTTGTAAACGTTCCTGGTCAAATATCTGAGGTCCCCGATTAATAAGCGTTAATTACAATTATAGCTTCCGAGGTTTATACCATAACAACTGAAGCAAACCAATAATGTATATACTGTCTCATGTCGCGGCGCATTGGTTACATTTATAGACGTGAAGAAAGTTTCTAGAAATTTCAGTTTGCACAACAATATTAACAATACACTGGTTCTTACTTACACACATATTGTTAATCCTTACAGTCAGTAATTTTCTGGCCCGGCATGGCCAAGCGTGTTAAGGCGTTCGACTCGTAATTCGAGGGTCGCGGGTTCGAATCCCGGTTGCACCAATCATACTCGCCCTCCCAGCCGTGGGGGCGTTATAATGTTACGGTCAATCCCACTACTCGTTGGTAAAAGAGTAGCCCAAGTGTTGGCGGTGGGTGGTGATGACTAGCTGCCTTCCCTCTATTCTTACACAGCTAAATTAGGGACGGCTAGCGCAGATAGCCCTGGAGTAGCTTTGCGCAAAATTCAAAAACAAACAAAGTAATTTTCTACAACTCTAGTGAATAGGCAAGAATTGTGCAATGCAGATTTAACAGTATAAGTTATGTACATTTTTAAATATAAATTTAAGTTGAATAAACATCAGTTATAAAATAGAAGTATAATACTTAGTCAAATTACCATAAAATTATTATATGAAAGCAAAATAGGAAGGCATACTACATGTGCTTCCGTGGGGTCCCAGAAATGTTCTGTTTCAAGAGAGACAAAACTGAAACTTAAAGTAACATATAATTTTATTTCCTGCTTTTGAAGTTCATATGTCTTGCTGTGTTGTCACTAACCTATAGTATAATTATTTTCGTGCTTTTAGCATGTGCACGTGTTATTGATGTCACAACAGTAGAAAATGCAACGTTAAGCGTCTCTTTTCTGATGTAATTTTAGTGTCTACTGACAGACAATAGACAAATATAGTATTGCTAGTGATTAAAACAAATGACCCACCCAGCCGGCCTTCGGCCCCTTATGGGGAAATCAGGTCAACTTGGACTTTCATATTTGTTTCAATTATTATTTATTTCATCATAGGAGAAAACAAGTCACCCTAAGTTAATGATACTATGTCTTTGTACATATACGTCATTAAAAGCAAATACATATGACGCATCAAAATTAACTAGAAAATTACTTTCAATGATCTCCTATAATAAGACCTGAATTCAATATGATGGAAAAGACGAAAATTATATTATTAAAAAATTTAAGAAATACGGTAAACATTTTCTCATCAATAGTGTAAATTTTATTATTTTTATAGCGTTATAAGTAACATTTACGTCAATTTTTAATTATCCCACAATTAACAAATTTAGAAATTTGTACAAAATACTAAGATAAACATATATACTGAGCCCCTTACAAAGTCATTTAAAACGTTCCATGATAATAAGCTTAATAGGGTAAATACTACGTCTATTATTACCATGCTACAATCGAGCAAGGTTTATTACGTCAGAATAGGGGTGGAAAGAAGTAAATTTCAGGTGACCTCGAATGAAGAAAAGTATCGATTCTCCAAGTCAGACATCGACAAATCTCGGGCGTCAGGTCACCATGGCAATTAAAAATTTCATCGTGACTCCTAATATTTGCTCCAGTTCCATTCTAGTGTAGGGATGTATTAAACAAAACTAGAATCTATAACAGCTTTGGACTTTCGAAAGTCCGGATCTATTTTTTCCATTATTAGAATTCTAAATCAAACTTTATTTCTTGGACTTTTAATGGCAGATTCAGCACTTCATGTTTCTTCAGGAATGGAGTGCTGCCATCGTATAGCACATAACTATTTTTTTTCTATTTTGTTTTTCTTCTTTCTCTCAATTTGTCCAATCAGTACAGATGTTTAGACACAAGACCAAAGACAGTTAGTCCTGGCAAGACCATAAAGTGGTTGTTGGTATCACGTGATCATTATGATACGCTCTTTGCTGAAAGTAAATAAATATTTCCCAGAAACAAACAGAAGTAAAGTTAGGTTAGGTGTACCAAAAGGCTTTTACTATCGATATGATTATTTTAATTTCATTTATTGCAAGAAATCACCTAAGTTATAGTTTGTCGAACCAAACATGCTTGCCCTTTCAGCCGTGGGGGCGTTATAAATTTTCGGTCAATCCCACTATTCGTTGGTAAAAGAGTGGCACAAGAGTTGGCGGTGGGTGGTGATGACTAGCTGCCTTTCCTCTAGTCTTACACTGTTAAATTAGGGACGGCTAGAACAGATAGCCCTCGTATAGTTTTGCGCGAAATTCAAAAACAAACAAGTTATAATTATTTTGTCTACTATTTTAATAATTGAATATTAACTTTAATACAAATTATATAATGAAGTTTAATAATCATCCCATCGTTTTTTTCGTTAGAAACTGTATGTCTCTTACTATAACCACACAACAGCCTCAAAATGTATTCCATAACTTTACTATATCAGACCTGACTCCTAAGTTTTGGCTGCACTTAGATTTGAAAATATTTGTCGAGGCCTGATTTAAGTACATAGTAAATATATAATTTCCATGGACAAGTATGCCTGGGCTCACTACCAAGTCAACTGATGTTTACTTAAATCTATATCAGAAAATAATTCGTCAGAAAGTTATTATATTTGGTAAAAAAGCTAGAAAAGAGACAGTGGAAAACACGAGTCCAACGCCACAATTAATTCGTTACCAGGAAACATTGTAACACATTATTTTATTATTTGATCTATGATACGATCTGAAAACATATATATATATATATTTATACGAAATCTATACGTAGAAGATATATATTGCTTTCTGTCTAAGGGTTTTGAAAACCACATTACATCAGATAAAGACGAAAAGTAATTTGACAAAGATTTAGCAAAATTATAAACAGTTTGTTAGAAATGAAATTGAAACTGTGAGCTGACAGAAATAACTATGTTTGTTTGTTTTTTACTTTATTCGTTCTCTTAGATTAATTGGTTTTATTCCAGTTATTGATGTGAAGTGTTTGCTTGCAGTTTTACCCTGAGCGCTGCCTTTTA
The DNA here is from genome assembly GCF_004210375.1 of Tachypleus tridentatus. Lineage (NCBI taxonomy): Eukaryota > Metazoa > Arthropoda > Merostomata > Xiphosura > Limulidae > Tachypleus > Tachypleus tridentatus. The sequence continues at coordinate 18,405,069 of NC_134829.1, forward strand.
TTAGTAGACACACGATATGTGAAACGTGTATGTGACATGGATTTTTCTATGACTGATAATATAATTGTCAAGAACAGCGAAATTATGACCAGGTTGAAATACGCACGACGTTACAGCATAATGGTAGGTGCGTTGCTATCACCATGATACATTGTTGATACACATCAGTGCGTACAAAAGACTTTTTCTAGTAACAGCCTAGCACCAGTGTCATTCATACGTCACTTCACATTACCATTCCAATTTCTGACTTTCGCTGTCTGAGCTTACGATTGTTAACCAATGATTATCTATTTGATGACAAGCACGAAACTTTTCCTTAACCATTTTAAAGCCTGCCAAGTTTTCTTGGCAGAATAAAAACATATTTGTCTCGTGGATATTGAAAAAAACACGTATAACATTATTGTCATACTGATGCACTACAATAAAACTAGTCTAATGTTCAGAAATTATCGTTTAGAAAATATTCGTTAAAGTGGAATGAATTATGGCAAGTTTTGTGATGTTTTAATGAAACGCCTTTGTGTAAAATTCGTTGTCAGCATCTCCTGGTGTCGGATGAGTTATATCATTAGAGTCATCTTTCCGAATGTTTTATTTCTTTTAAAACGTATCATAGCTTTCTGATAACTTAACTTATTTTTGTTATAGATGTAAGAAAGACCAGTTAACCTTATGATACCATGTGTATTCTTATACATTATATTCATATATTTACTACGCATTTAAGTGGACTCGTACTTTTCCCTATTCTTGACCGCTAACAGCTTTCCATCCTTGTGCTGGCGTAATAATCACCTCAATTACATGTCATCTGGTAAGTTTATTGTTAAAAGCTGCTTCATTGTCGCACAGTAGTGATAAAAGTAAAACTTATTATATTATGTTATTACTTTCGATGGCTTTAAATAATTTTGTAAAGAGGTTAGGATATTTTTTATGTTCCACGCAACACTTTACAGAATTTTTTGAACTTCTTAATTGTGGAAAAAAATAGAATATGACATAATGTTACCTAAACCGCTACAAAGAGAACAAATGTTTTTATACTATAACTGCGTAAATGGTTTGGCTTGTTTTGAATTTCGCGCAAAGTTACACGTGGGCTATCTGCGCCAGCTGCCCCTAATTTAGCAGTGTAAGACTAGAGGGACAGTGTAAAACAGCTAGTCATCACCACCTATCGCCAACTCTTGGGCTGCTCTTTTACCAACGAACAGTGGGATTGAGCGTCACATTATAACGCCTCCACGGTTGAGAGGGCGAGCATATTTGGTGTAACGGGGATTCGAACCCGCGACCCTAAGATTACGAGTCGAGTGCCTTAACCATCTGGCCATGCCGAGCCCCCTGCGCAAATGATTACAGGTTTTATAATATGTTTACTCTAATAAAAAATTTTATTATTATCTTTAAAGTTTTTATTATTATCTTTATTCTATTCACTGTCTTTCCATAGTATCTCATAAAAATAATTTTAAAAAATAGTGTGTAAGCGTTGTATATTTGTGTTGAGTAATGCATATGTAGAAAGACATAAATTTAACTCAGAGTGACTTGTTATTTCCCAAGATAAAACGATAAGAGTTGTAACAGTACAAAAGTACATATTGACCTACTGTATTTCGCTTTTTTTTTTCACGTAATACCCTTGGGGGCCAAAGCTGTTGGTTATGTCTGTAGACCCAAAATGTCTATAATTAGCTGTACCACACACCCAAAAAACAACACAAAGACAAAAACAATTAAATTCCTCTAGTGGAATTCGAAAAGCGGAACAACTAAGATATACTTATCACCAAATGTTATTACGTATTTAAACTAATTCATCATGTGTTAAGCAACACATACTGCAAACTGGTTTCATAGACGTTCAATAATAGGTATCAAAAACGTTTATCAAATAGACGTAGTGGGGTCATTGTCTTAATTTTTTCTATCGAGTCAGTTAAAAAGCACAATAATATATACAATGTTGACAAATAAACATTTTTAATCACTTAACTACCGATCTAGTTTTATAAAATGTTCAAATACACTAGGCTAGACATAACTAGGTGATTAGGGCACTCGACTCGTAATCTGAGGATTCCGGGTTCGAATCCCCGTCGTACCAAACATGCTCGCCATTTCAGTCGTGATGGCACTATAATGTAATGGTCAATCCCACTATTCGTTGTTAAAGAGTAGCCCAAGAGTTAGCGGTGGATGGTGATAACTACTTGCTTTACCTCTAGTCTTACGCTGCTAAATTAGGGACGGCTAGCGCAGATAGCTCTCGTATAACTTTGCGCGAAATTAAAAAAAAAACCATCAAAGAATTAATTGAGACGTCTAAATCAATACACTTTTCTCGTTTATTTCGTCGTCATAAAAGACCAGGTTGAATATATTATTCTTTCATTCATGCGATGATTGTGGACTTAAATATTGTAAAATATTGTAAAAATCCTGTAGTGGTGAAGCTAATTGAATGTTTAAGATAATGTGTATAAATGCCTTACAACAGAATTCATAGTGATAGTTAACTTATAATTTATATGTTTTTGGAACAAACATTTTTTCTACTGTAGGATATTAAGTTATGTATATAGTTATATTAAGTTTGTTTTTTCCTAATAACTCTTTGTTGATTCTAGTTCAAAAAGAAAATTCTAAAATATTTCTCAGTTGGTGATAAATCACGAAGAAATTGGTGAAGAAAAGCTTATATATCTTTTTATTTCAAGTCGAAAAAATAGCGCAATTTGTTTCTAAGTATATACAATAATTCAATTAATTTTTATTTGAGGGAGTTACAGTATTATTTACTTCATGAAAACGCAGGTCTTTAGTACATAAAACGTTAGTTATCAAAAACATATGTTTGTCTAAGTTTTTCTTTAAGAACTAGAATGCTATCCGGAAGTAATTTAAAATAACAGAGAGGCAGTTATAGTTTTCGTGAAAGGAAGAAAAAGAAATATATAAATATGAATACACAGATTCTAATGATGTGTCGTGCACTCTAATCATTAGAAGTGAAGAATGAATAACCATATAACTTACTTTTCGCTGTATAATATAAAACACCAGCCTTGGATTAGAGATCTTGTTTCTGTTAAAGTTGTTTAGGCAAAATAAAAGTTCAATACAACTAAAGTCATGTGAAACAGTTAGGACACCCTATGAAACTCTGAGTATTTTTGTAACATTTTTGGATATATAGATATTTAATCTCAATTTTAACAATACTGAGAGATTATAGGAATATAACTGACAATTAAAACTGAAGAAAAGACTTTTCAAGATCTTCTGTAAATGTAATTCTACAAAAATGCATATTCTAATTGAGAAAAAAAGTTAGGACACCCCCACATTTATTCCCACTTAAAATGGCTCAACTCACACCAGGTGCACATGATTAGAAGATCGTTACTCAGCATTTTGAATGAGGCTTGCTCTATTTAAACCTCAGACATTTTGTTTGGTGTGCTCCTAACTGTTGAAGTGAGAGTGAGCACCATGGTAAGAGCAAAAGAGCTGTCTGAGGCCTTCAGAAAGAAAATTGTAGCAGTTTATGAGTCTGGTAAGGGATTTAAAAAGATCCCAAAAGATTTTGAAATCAGCCATTCCACTGTCCGGAAAATAGTCAACAAGTGGATGGCTTTCAAAACAACTGGCAACAAACCCAGGTCTGGTCGTCCAAGCAAGTTCACCCTGAGAACAGACCACAAGATGCTAAAAGAGGTCTCCAAACACCCTAACATGTCATCACGGGACCTAGAGCAGGCTCTGGCTACTGTTGATGTGAAAGTGCATGCCTCTACAATCAGAAAGAGACTGCACAAGTTTAACTTGCATGGGAGGTGTGCAAGGAGGAAACCTTTGCTTGCTAAGAGAAACATCAAGGCCAGACTGAAGTTTGCCAGAGAGAATGTAGACAAAGACCAGGACTTCTGGAGTAATGTTCTTTTGACAAATGAGTCCAAATTTGAATTGTTTGGATACCAGAACAGAAAACATATTTGGCGTAAACCAAATACAGCATTCCAGGAAAAAAATCTCATACCAACTGTGAAGCTTGGAGGTGGAAGTGTCATGGTTTGGGGCTGCTTTGCTGCAGCAGGACCTGGACAGCTCACATCAAAAATCCACCATGAATTCTACTGTGTATCAGAGGGTGCTTGAGGAACATGCAAGTTCATCTGAAAGAAAATTAAAGCTGAAGCGGAACTGGACCCTGCAACACGACAATGACCCAAAACATACCAGTAAATCTACCAAGGACTGGCTGAAAACTAAGAAATGGAGAGTCCTGGAATGGCCGAGTCAAAGCCCAGATCTTAATCTCATTGAGATGCTGTGGGGCGACTTGAAACGGGCTGTACCTTCAAGAAACCCCTCAAACATCTCACAGATGAAAGAATTCTGCATTGATGAGTGGGACCAACTTTCTTCAGACCGATGTCAGAGACTGGTAAGTAGCTACAAGAAACGTCTCACTGCAGTTATTTCAGCCAAAGCGGGTAACACCAGTTATTAGGGGGTAGGGTACCCTAACTTTTTCCTCAGTTAGAATATGCGTTTTTGTAGAATTACATTTACAGAAGATCTTGAAATGTCTTTTCTTCAGTTATAATTGTTTAGTTATATTCCTATAATATCTGAGTATTGTTAAAATTGAGATTAAATTTCTATATATCCAAAAATGTTACAAAAATACACAGGCTTTCATAGGGTGCCCTAACTTTTACACATGACTGTATACTACTAATAAAACTGTAATAGTAAACTTCTTTTATTTTAGCAATAGTTATATGTAATTCTAGTGAAAAGCATAAAAGGTTGTTTTTATATACTTTAAGTATGAAACTATTTGGAAAAAAAATAGAAGAATTTTGATTGGCTCTTTTACGATTTGTCTTCATTGCATTTCAGAACGAAGGAAATTTTGCATATTCTGTTCAAACTGACACCCATCACGGAATTACATATTTTCAAAAAGGAGACAAAACCCCACACCCAGCAGCCATTGTTTCCGGAATACCTGTCGGTCATCCCAATGGTGCATCGTTACCACCACCGACCGGTGCAGCCCCATTACCCATTTCATCTCCGTTACAAAATTCTCCATCTCCACTGAATATTGTTAGCAATACTCGTCGGAAAGATGTTCCTGTTTACCCTCCAATCAATACAGATTTCTTGTACACCATGGGATACATATACTTGAAAGATTTTCAGCCAGAATCATTTCAATATTGAGGAAACACGAAACGCAACCAATATCCCTTCGAAGTAATAATAAAAGGATACACTGCATTTGCTACAAGAAGGGAGGCTTGAACTGACACGTATATGCAAGTCTAATCACTAGCCACAATATTCCCAAAAGAAGACATAACCAATTCAAAAAGAAAGTGGAAAAAAACAGTTAAGTTATCCGCGTAGATAACGCATGTTTCAGTATCTTCTCTGGTAAATTTGACCAATAGGAGTAACTATGACAATGTTAGTCGTGACGAGTGAGAGGAATCTCTGAAGAAATTACATTTTTTGTTTCATCATTTTCTTTGTTTATTTCCTGCCGAGGAAATATATATATATATATATAATGTAACTTGAAAAACACTCATTGGTTTGAATAATCTATTGTTGTTAATCAGTTATATAAGGTTGTGATGAGATTCTGTTAATAAACCAAGTTTTTTTTAGTCTGATAGCTTTCATTTAACAAAGCACTTAGTCATGATGTTATCATCAGCTTCTTAAACTAACAAAAGAGCACTTTAACTAAATAATGTAACAAAACAAAATGTTATATAACCTTATTATGTTATCTTATGTCGCCTGAAAACTTATTAAAATGTTTGTTCTTACTTTTATATTGAATCTGTTGATTTCGTCTCTAATTTATTTGACAGAATTGCCACTAAACTGAACCATTTCGGAAAGTCGAGTACAGGTGAGGTTAGTGAGGATATTTTTTTTCTTTTAAGATTAAATATATTCTTCGAACATTAATACTGAAAGTAAACTGTGTTTGTTTTCAGTACTAATAAATTGTATTTTTCCATATTTTACTAAAAAAAAGAAAAGATAATCATAGAAACGTCCTTTTTATCATTAGATAACACGTTTGTTTTGAATATAAATAAATGATATTTATCCATTATCCACGATTTCTCAGCAATAGTTTTAAGAAAATATTTACCAACGGAATGGTGATTGGAGAGATGCTGTTGAAAAATTTACCTTACTACGGATCGTTTTATTACTGAAACTTAAGCAAATATTAATAAGCAATGGATAACATACTGAATAAAGTTGGTATTCTTATCGCACTACTTTTTCATAACTTGCTACTATTAGGTAATTATGATTTATTTTCTTACAATGCTTTAATTTGTTTAGCTAACATATATACCTACTTTGCATACGTTGTTTAAAATACTATTTTACTTATTTGGGGAACATATGTACTTATGTGAGATATGTTGTTTAACGATAATCCAGAGTTTTTACTCCTATGTACACATTATTTATAAAACAAATAAGGCCTAAAAAAGTTTTATATTGTAAAACTCTAGTTTTTCTAGGAAATACGTCTCCGGATGGGATGACGTTAAGCTCACGGACTTATAATGCTAAAATTCGGGGATTAATTTCCCACAGTGGACGCAGCAGATAGCCCAATGTAAAACAAACTAAAAAAAAACAGAATCTAAAACTGTTAAACAGTTTTACCAGCAATAAATAAATTGGCTCTTATTGAAAAATAAATCAATACTAGCCTTTTGTTACGTGGAGTTACAGTACATTGTCTAGTTTCTAAATAAAAATAAATATGTTGGGTAAAATGCTGTAATCCTTGTTTTTCAAACTTTCTTCTGTGTGTATGTTATTTCTTTGGTTCAACTTTATTCAACAGTTTTCAAAAAAACTCATTACGACTTCAAAACTTTTATGACACTTAAGATGAAATATAATACACTGCTTTGTGTAATTGTATGTTGTTTTTGTTCCTAATTTTCATAGTGGTGTTCACAACAAACGTCAAAAGATTATTGGCTAATATTCCTGGTTGAAGACAGGTCTGAGGTGCGAATATTTTGACCTTACACCATACACTTGAAGATTTAATGCAGTTCAAGTAATGTTTTGAGCTATTTCACAAACTTTGTTAAATGCAAACATTGATTAATCGTAGTTAAAAATTAGTATATATTAATAGAAATTTATCTAATTTATATAATACTTTGCTTATTACTTCAACAAAGTCATTATTCATCTGTTAAATCAACTACCTTAGATAGGTGTCCTACTTAACTATTTATTGCATTAGCTCCATTGTGACAAATATCATAGGTTAGTAAATTATCTTCTAAAGCTGACGGAAGTAAACAACTAAGCAAAATAATTTACACTTATAAAGATTTACGCACCTTTATTAAGTTTCAAGTACCTTTATGCAGTCGATCCTAAGGGTAACCAAACATATTCAATTTTCCATTAGAACAAGCTCTGTATGAAAATTTCAGAAACCTAAATGTAAACTCCATGTTGATTGACTCCTCTTATGTTCAATCCAATGTTTTAAGGAAATCCGTCTAGTTAATCTAGAGAGTCCTACGACCCTTTTAGGAGCTCCAGTATGACAGTTTTATAGTCTAAACTTAGACACTTGTTTTGAGAAATAACTTGCATGTCCATAAGGATGTTTATGTACATCTGTGGATCCAGTCAGGAAAGCATTCAGAACTTCGTCGATCTCCATGTGAAGGCTCAAAGTTGAAAACAGAAAAATATGAGTTTAGATTTCAATAACTTGTTACATATTAATGCCCATTTACTCACCATTTTGATGGGCTCCTTCACGACTTAAAAATAAATATTATGCTCTTACAATCAGCGGTGGCTTCGAAACTTACATGCACAATTTAAAAATTTATGTAAATCTTAAATTGAGTTTAGAATTCATCTTAAACATAAAAATATAATGCGATTGACGTTTTGGTTTTGCGAGCATAAGCTAAAAGATCAAATCAATGATTTTGCGTGAGCAGGTAAACTAATCAGTGGAAGAAGAGAAGTACCCGGACTTTGTTTGACTTCTTCATTCAAATAACGAGATAAACTGACGCTTTTATGTGTTATCTTCCTGAGTAATTTGTTTATACATACTCATAAAGTTTACTTTGATATATTTATACAGCGAGACAAACGATTTTCACACTTAATTTTCTTATACGCAGAACAATGAATTACTTAGTAATATGTCATCTAATGGTAGTTCTGTAAAATATTATTAAAGTGTTTTTAGTTTTACTTTTGTCCAGTCGGTGGTTAGAAATAAATGGGTTGCTCATTTTTTTGGTTGATGCTATAGTTTATAATATGATCGGCCATAGGTCCGACTCAGCAGATAGCCTGATGTGGCTTTGCAATAGAAAAACACAGAAACACACGCCATACGTCCAATGTTCAAAACTCTTTTGTTTTAATTGCTTTAGGTACAACATAACCGAGTTGGTTTTAAATTATTGTTTTTTAGAAAAAAATAATTAAATTATCTAATATTCTCTTATACAATATATTTTCATTATATTACTACTATAGTTTATTATAAGAACAGTTGACTTGAGGTAAATATAAATATAGCAAATTATGTGACACATTGTCAGTTAATAAATAAATGGCGTATAATACTCCAGCATTAGGATTGTGGTTATGAACTAAGTTAAGCTTTAAAATTTTCTGAAATTCAAACTTCAGTAAAGTATATATCATTCAGATATTATCTAGTGAATATTAAGTACAATTTTACGTGTTCTGTGTTTAATGCTATATGTTTTATTATATATATCATATATTGTATCTTTTAAAAATTAAATATATTAAGGGTAATATATTTATTAATTAGGGCACTTTGCCTTATTCATTTTAAAATACGTATATAATCGATTATTCTCTAAAACTGTTAGTTGAACTGAATTTGTCAGATAAACTGAATTATGGTTTTCGTAAATGAGTACAGTTGTACAATATTTCAGAAATAACTCAGAAAACAGTTGCTGTAGGAATGAATGACAGTTAAAACTGTGAAATTTGTAATTTACAGAACACAGCAGTTTAACAACACGCTCGAAACTAATAACAGTACCTCGCAGTATTCCCTTTCACTTCCAAGTGTCCAAATCTTTACTTTACGATTTGGATTGTCTCTTTGTTTCTATGATTAGGCCAGTGATTACTCTGTTTTAATCTGATATGAGAGATACCATCAGCATTAAACAATTGAAGATACGTAAAATAAGCTTTAAGTTAATGTGACAAATCATTGTTTTGTTGAATTTTCCTTACAGCTACAAAAAGACTATCTGTGCTTGGCATTCCTAGTCTGAAATGATAGACTAGGACTAGAGGGGTGACAGCTAATCACTACCACAACTTTTTGATTATTATTGTCAGTTCGAACAGTAGGGTTTTGTCTTCACTCTCATGATAAGGCGCAGATAGCCTCGCTGCTTTGTGCCATAAAACACTAAATCAATCAAATCAATCAAACTCATGATATATTCACGGCTAGAAGATGCGTAGAGTATTCTTTTTTGGGGTGAAGAGTTCTGTTAAGGAATCATCTACAAAACCACAGTTTCATAGTCCAGCAAGTTAATCACTGTCATTTTTAAACTCTTGTACGGTAATAGACTGCGGAGAGAAGGATGTTTTGGTGGGTTTTTTCCGGCAACGAGTAGCGAACTGCGATTATCTCACATACAGGTTCCGAACCATTAACCACTGTACCCATTATGGAACAAACTATCAGCTAAAATTACGAAATAAGTGTGAAGTTTGCATGTAGTGTTAATTTTAACAAATATTTTACATTATAAACTAAAAGTCTTATGATGTTAACACACGGTGAAAGCAGTGGGTCAAGGAATTATTAAATTTGAATATGAAAATGTTGATAATAGAATAAAAAACCAAGAATACACTTTGAATAACCATGTTAATTAGATAGTTGTAATAAGTAATTATAAAAATATTTGTGCGTGTTCATAATTAAAGTGTTTGGTGTCAATATTATATTATTAGCTCAGATTAATTAGGGAAACCACCGGTTAGCGTGGCAGTTCTTAAATTCTTTGTATGTCAACTCTGATTAGACAGACCAATAATAATAAAAACTACCATTGTTTTGACGTGCAACTGTAACTAATTTTTCTGGTACTTACAAATCATCTTTTATATGTTAGTTAATCCTACCAGTTTTTTTTATGATTTGGCAGTAATTTGAAAACCACTCTTTTGGAAAGTGAAAAAAAATATGCTTTAACTTGAAATAATTGAAGAGCAATCTTCACATACTGAAGATTACTATATTACAAGCTGAAGGAAATACTGAGTTATTGAGTGAAAGTCCCTAAAAATAAACCTAACCTAAAGAAAAAACTACTTACTTGTGACTCTATTTAACACCAAAAGAAATAAAGATTTGTTTGTTTTTCGAAAAGCTACATAATATACTATTTTACGGAAACCAACTCCAGATTTTCGCGCGGTAAGTCCGTGAATATACCGCTATCCTACCGTTAGGAAGCGAAAGAATAAAGACCAAGTAGAAAGTAGAAACTTATTAAATTATAAATCGTATGTTATGATACTTCTGTTAGAAATGTCTTCGAATGATATGTATATAAAATACTTTTAATAACTAGCTGACACCTAACAGCAGTTCTAAAGTATCGAGTACGAAAGTATGTGAATAACAAAACCCTGATAGTTCTTGGCAGCTTTTATATTGTCGCGAGGTGCTTGAAAACATCACGTGGGCCCTTAAGAAGAAAATAGGTTAGTGCTACTAATAATGTAGTAATTACAACTGGACAGTCCCCCAAGGCGTTGGGAAGAATGAAATATAATGTCGTATGTATCTAAGCTCCGATTAAACAACTTTTTAGGGTATTTTTGCAGAATCAAATAGCTGATATGTATTTCTGTCAGAGTTATATTCATTCGCTATAATCAGATAAAATACTTGAAATTCAAGGAGAAGGAAAGTGAGCCGGTTATAAATCTCGAAACATACCTCTTTTTAAGTATATGTTTGTTCACGGCTATCAATGTTAAAACCAACTACTAAAGTATTTCTTGCTTCGAAACAAAGAAAAGCTAAGCGACGAAGAGAAAAACGAAAAGAATACCATACGATACCAGAATGATCCAGTTCTTTGTTTCATCCACAGCTATTTAAATGACTTTCTTCCACGAATCATGATTTATCATGTTAATTGCGTAAACATGATTTCAGATAAAAGTGGATTTAATGTGAAACAGAAAGTTTAATAATTCATCTATTAACCTTAAAATCGCCTGTCAATAGTTTCTTTTTTTTTACTGACACGTTATTGAAACAAATCAGTAACAAAACAGTTAGAAACAACTAGTTGTAATCACACGCTGTTAGCCCTTTTCTTATTTTAACGTTCTACAATATCGAAATTATAATATTTTTCCCAAATTGAAAACAATACATACAGATTGTTACTACTGGTTGTATCTGAAGAATTGCTTTGTTTTTTTTATAATATGGTTATCAACAAAAAGTCTTCTACGTTTTATTCAAAAACGGTCAGTATTGAGAATTTCAATAGATTAGGTGATTTGGTAAGTTGATTGTTAACAGAATTCAACCATCCCGATTGATTTATTTGGAGCACATGACAACTGTCTGTAAAATTAACTCAGTCATTTCTTCAATATCATATAATTAACTTAAGTTGCATAGTAGATAGTAAGAATTAAATTTAAGATAAACAAATATTCTGAATGCACTTTAAGCGGTCACGTAGTTTCCTGCCACCAGGCTATAGTCTGAGTAAAAGGTTGGCCAACAAACCAAAAATGAGTTGATCGCACTTGGTCCCTAAAGTTTATACTTAAATATGATCAAGTAAAATAACTTGCCAGTTAGCAAATACAATTAACTGAATACCCAATCTTCTCCTGAAGTAAGTAAAATATATTTTTAATGGTTTTATTTGTTTCTGATTTAAAAGCCTCACTTTTCTGATGCATGCTAGTATTATTGTCATTATTATTTCCGGTTTCATCTTTCCTTTTTATTTATTTCAACTTGTATATCTTAAACTAGTTTTATTGGGTATCCTTCTCTAATCGTTTGAAGCCTAGTTTCAGCACTGTTGTTTCACCAAACCTTTTTTTTATTTAGTTAAGACATCAAAATAGCATATACCATTTAAACTAAAACAAAAGAGACTGGTGAATATTTTATTTGTTTGGAATTTCGCGCAAAGCTACACAAGGACTATCTGCTCTAACCATCCCTAATTTAGCAAAGTAAAACTAGAGAGAAGCCAGCCACCAATTCTTGGGCTACTCTTTTACAAGGTGAATATTTTGATAACATCTCTTTTGACAATCCATTTGGTTTAATTGTAATTAAACACATAAGCTATATAACGGACTATATTTCTTTGTTTCACACCACAAGTATTGAAATCTGAAACTTTAATATCTTAAACCTTAAAGAGCATTTTCGGTCCAAAGGCACAAAGTTACGCAGTGGACTACCTGTGTTCTGTTTACCATGCATAACGAAACATGACTATTGGTATCATAAGTCTGCAGGCTTATTGCTGAAAACGTCCGAGGAAATGCTTTTCTTCAGAACATTATTGAAGAAAAAAACTGGGGCACAGAGACAAGTACGTTCTTACAACCAGGCCCATTTAATTTGATATTTTAACTTCAGAACCTGCAATGCCTTTGCTATTACACTTAGCTGTTTCTAAAAATAATGTTTCGTTGTTTAAAGGTACTAACCTGTAAGTAAATAAGCTGACATTCAACTTTTATATTTTGGGAATTGCGTGAAAGAAAGCAATGTTGCATTACAACTTAAATTTAATAATTTTATCAGTAATCAACTGAGTACTTCAGTTAAGAAAATAGGAGAAACGAAACATTGAGTCTTTGAGTTGGTTAAAACGTTAGTTTAAATAAACTAAATTTTAGAAATATTTGAAAAACAAAATGAGCTAGATTTTCAATAATGTTGTTGTTTTCACTCAACCTACATAATTGTATCTCGAGATGTCTGGTATGGGTATTAACACTTTTACCAAAGTAAAGCAGAGAACAACGTTTCGACTTGTTAACTCATCTTCAAGTCATCTCTGCTGTATTTTGGTAAAAGTTTTAATATACATATCAGCCGTCCTGAGATACATTTTTACTTCTAGTAGATTTCACGTCATCACGAAACTATATAAATGATTTTATATGCGTGTCTATAGCGGGTAATCGAACCCCAGATCCTAGTGTCGTGAGTCTGAAATTTTACCTCTCTTTGAAGGAGGTACATTCTTAAAGAAACCCTACGAATTATTCTTTAAATATGTAACTGTTACTTCAAACTAACTATGATATAAGTATCTCCTGCATACAATTCATTCTGTAGGCATCGTGTTGCCTAGTGTTTCAGCAATGAGTCTGAGAGCTTCATATGCTAAACGCCGGGTTATCATGCTTACGAGGACTACAGCAGGAAAACGGCCCATTATGTAGCTTTGAGTTTAACAAAAACACAAAGAAGCAGATGGTATTGACATATACAAATATTTAAAAATATTCAAAAACTTTAGTTTATTTAATTTAATTCTAAGAACTTTATCACATTATCTCATCAAACTTGTCACAAGAACCCGCCAAAAATAGTATTTCGAAAACCATTTATGAGATTCTGGTCAACCTGGTCAATATTAATCTCACTTTCACTTAAATTACTTGGAATAATTTCTTATCAAATTAATAAATATTTTTCAACTATTTTAGGAAAACTAGTAATTATAAAATAGGCATTTCTTACATCAAATTTAAAAAAAATTCTACTTATGAATTTTGATTTCTATTTCCTTTTATTGTGTTGTTTTAGGTATATAAATCAAAATGTCCTTTAAAACATGTATAAATATATTAAAACATATATAATTTTTAGACAAAAAATTAAAAACAAATAACATTAAAACGCATTTTTATTTATAAACTTTAGTTTCTTTCACATTATTGTGAGAAACATTTAACTATGCCAACTATGCTTTGACTTTTAGTTTTCCTAGGAAACCTTTTGATATATAGATTACACTTTTCTTCTGTTTTTATGTACAGTGAAGTAATAAAGAGGAACCGCTACAAATAAACAAACCCTAATTTGTCAGTGTAAGACGAGATGGAAGGCTGCTAGTCATCACTATCCACATCAAATATGCTCGCCTTTACAGCTGTGGGAACATAATCGTGTGATGCCCAATCGTACTATTCGTTGAAAAAAAATGTAACCCAAGAGTTGGATGTGGACTTGTTTGACGAAGTTTCAGTAAAATCTATCAAAATAAACAGTTAATATATTCATTTTGGTGTGACAGGGATTCGAAACCGCGACCCTCGGATTATGAGTCGAGTGGCTTAACCACCTGGCCATGTTGATCCTGAATGTAATGGACAGAACATAGATACCTCAATTCAAATAGAGCCGCATCAGTTCAGACTATTCTTTTGGATTCACTAATAAGATCCTGTATATTCAGCTCATGATATGTAAAAACTTGTCTCATAGAAATAAATATGTCATAACCGGTTTTTCTATTATACGAAACTCTTCGTAAAATTAATCGAAAGTATATTTTTCACCCCAGATTTTTATAAAGTATCCGACCTTATATTTGAGAAGGTACTGAACTGTATCATTAATATTGTCCTCGATACCTCAGCTGTAAGTTTGAAGACCTATATTTTTAGAATTAGTGCTTCTATCCCACGGGCAGTATCAGTGAAAATAGCAAATTTTACACACTTACACTGATATAACTAAACATGTTGAATTGTTTCAGGTTACAACGATGTTATTGTAACTAAACATCTTAGACCACTTATTTCTGAAGTCGTACTTTAGATTTAGAATATTCATTTTAAACGGTATTTTATTTGGATGCGAGTTAAAGATTCAGGTCAGAGAACCTTAATTTTAGCTTTATCCATTCTTAATTTTGTGCTTTTGACCAGAAAGAGCGCAATATGTCAGCAACACCTGTCTCTACAGAGTATTTTTTTTTCGGTTCTTTGAGCCAAAATAGCATGATTAAATCTTACATTTATAGTAAATCCATAAAAGAAAATGCACAAATCTTTTTATCGCCATCACATCTAGAACATTGGACCTTTGACTCACTTTCCAACATGCTGGCTACTAAATGTATAAATTAATAAATTACTGGTTTGAGAGTGTCAAATCATAACTAGGCATGATTACCTGTTGTCATATGAATTAAACCATTAGATTTAATAGCGAGATTTATAGTTTGATAAAAGTAGCATAGACAGACGCTTACACAGATCGACATATTACAGTTGGTGAAATTTTATTATTAGAACAATAGAGGGAGTGACGTAACTACACGAATATACGCAGGTTAGCTATCATTGTTATTGCTAAAGAAAAGGTCACACCGTGCATTGCTCCAGTTTCGGCAGGCGTGACAAAGAAGAAAACAGAAAGTAAAATATTTAACATTCATTATTCAAAACATTCGTATGAATAACTTTTTTAAACCACTAAACCAGCTCTTACTGCTTTGCTAGATGTAAATTACTAATCTAGTTTTATGTAAATAATTAATCTTTTTTTATGAAAAATATAATTAGTTTTATAACCGGTTTTCACATTTTAAATACCTCGATTATTGGTCGTTGTGCTGGGTAACTTGTTTATCTCTAAATAAATTAAGTTATACATTTAGCAATTAGTTCGCATTTCTAGTATTCTGATAAACATTAAGAATGTTTCCTAATCCCATACTTAGTTAAATGTGTACATAATAATAAATAATTGTTTGTTTTGAATTTCGCAAAAAGCTACTCTGTGCTAGCCGTCCCTAATGTAGCAGTGTAAGACTAGAGGGAAGGCAGCTAGTCATCACCACCCGCCGCCAACTGTTGGGCTACTCCTTTACCAACGAATAGTGGGATTGACTGTCACATTATAACGCGGCTAAAAGGGCGAGCATCTTTGGTGCGACGGGGATACAAACCCGCGCCCCTCGGATTACGAGTCACAAGCCTTAACACGCTTGGCCATGCCGGGCTAATAATAAATAAAGCCTAAGTTTGTAAATATTTAATTTAGTTAAAATTAAAGTACTTTAGTAGCCCAGTAAATTTTCAACTTCACCATTTGGATTTATGTTTGTTTACAGTTAAGCACAAAGATACATAATGAACTATGGGTGTTCTGCCCACCACGGGTATCGAAACTTGATTTTTAGTGCTGTAAGTCCGCAGGTATTCCGCTGTGCCATTGGGTGGCAGTCAGATTAACAAAGGTGAAAATTAAAATCACACAAGCGGCTTATGTGACAATATTCATAGTTGACTGTCGATGAAACACTTAATGTTTATTCAGTTTCGCTGAAATATGATAATATTACCAGAGCTAAACAAACGTGCCTGGCATAGCCTAGCGCGTAAGGCGTGCGACTCGTAATCCGAGGGTCGCGGGTTCGCGCCCGCGTCACGCCAAACATGCTCGCCCCTCCCAGCCGTGGGGGCATTATAATGTGACGGTCAATCCCGCTATTCGTTGGTAAAAGAGTAGCCCAAGAGTTGGCGGTGGGTGGTGATGACTAGCTGCCTTCCCTCTAGTCTTACACTGCTAAATTAAGGACGAGTGGTGATGACAACCTGCCCTTCCCTCTAGTCTTACACTGCTAAATTAGGGACGGCTCGGTGCAGTGGGCTACTTACTTAAATACTTGTTGAAGAATCTGCAAGCGATTGCGGCCCTATGTTCCTAGCTGGAATCTAATGGTGATAACTAACTAAACAAACATAAATGAGTACGTTTCATTAATTAACAATATACTAAAAATCATTTAAGAGATGAGTATTAAAACTATTTCCAACACAAAAACATTATTCTCGTTGCTTTATAAACTGTGCGATAAAAATTATATATTATGAATCGTACATTCATCCTTACCACTTTCCACACCTGAACAACAAATTTTAATTTTCCTATTTTAGGTTATCAATCACATAACAATTTCAAAATATTTGTCAACCTCATTTCACCTAATTACATGTGCTTGAGTGTTACGTATTATAATTCATCTCGGACTAGTCTCCGATTTATAATGTTACGTATTATGATTTATCTCAGTCAAGCCTCCAATTTATTACGTTACATGCTACAACTTCAAATAGCCTAAAACTGAGTTGAATTTTGATTTAAATACAGAAATTAATTAAATGTAGAGAGGTATCAAGTTTATGATGTTTGCTTACACACGTAATTTTCTTTCTTAACACAAATATATTTTAATATATAAACAATAATACAGTTTATATGTATGTCAGAACGGCTATTGGTATTAATTGATAAGGAGAGAACAACGTTTCGACCTTCCTAAGTCATCTTCAGGTTAAAAAAAAAAGTTTGGACGTGACCGTTGACGGACACGTCTTAGGGACGAGAGTATAAATGAGTACGGGATGTGGGTTTCTCGTCATCAAGAATAATACAGTTTATATTAACGGTTATTACCAATAATTGTTACAAATAATGAGTTATATTCAGAAGTTTTACGAACTCACAAACAACACTGAGTCTTCTATCTGCTTTGGAACTGAATATTTTATCGACTGCTTACGATGAGCGTATGAATTTCGAGTTGATATCAGTACAATTTACTTAATGGAAAGATAACTTTCACTGATCACACATGAGTTTTCTTTCTTTTTTTTTACCGCTGAAATTATCTAATGTTTTCGTAGAAATACTAACGTACGATGGTAATCCACTGAAGTTGAACAGTTTGCAATATTCTAAATCTATAAACGTTCACAATCAAATATCTGTAGTTTTCCAGTTAATAAGCGTTTACCACAGTTATAGCTTCGGCGATTTACAGTGTAACAACTGAAGTTCATGTTTCATGCTTTCTTACGTCCAAGGAAAAGTTAACATGTCTATGTTTACCTTTTAGCAAAGCCACATCAAGCTATCTGCTGTGTCCACCGAAGGGAATCGAATCCTTGATTTTAGTGGTGCAAATCCGAAGACTTACTGCTGAACTTCAAGTAGATGACTCTAGTTCGATGGATAAATACCTCGTTGCAAACGTTTAATACACTGAAAAATCTAATAAAAACGGTTAAATATCTCGCGTTTTCGTATTATTGTTAATCGTTAATAGACATAAATGATATATATATTTGTAAAAGCACATGTAAATATAAACTGGTGAATTTTATCGCATGCTGCCAAGGTAATTTTATCTTTAACATATATATTATACCAAAAATCCTACGCAAACTTAATTTTTGGTAAGTCCAAGTTAACAATAAATTTAGAATATATCATTACAGGCTTATTTAATTATGCATCCAACTAATATGCCATATATTTAATCTTACACAGTAAAGAAACGTGTGCAGGATTATAATGTTGTGTTTACAAAAGGCAAACGGTAGGCCTAAACTATAAAATAGAATTATGTTATCTGCCTGAAATAGGCTAAATTAGAACAGCCGATTTAATATTATTAGTAAATTATAATATTTTCATGTTAAAATGAGATTAAAGTCAAGTTGGTGAATGTATGTTATTCTAATTTTTTTTCTCCGGGTGGATCCATATCTGGAAGTAGATTATTTTATGTATTATAAAACACATTATTGCATGTCATTTTTACTAATTTCATACAACAATGTCATAAAGTGAATACGGTATCACATTCGTAAAAATTAATTAAATTTACATTGAAACAAATTCGACATAATAATACACATATTTACGTTAATTTTTTTAGCATTTGAGAAGCGATAACAGAGGATGGTGAATAAAGTTTGAGCTATCCTGTTCGTTAGAACAGGTGTTCATACGTGTATAATATAATCTAAATATTCTTTTTAAGAGCCCATTTATCCTTGTCGATAAAGAAACTTCTTTCATGAGGAAGCTCTGATTTAAAACAGGTTCTTAAGCTGATTATTTTCTTTTCATAAATTGAAAATATCATTTGTAACTATTGAAATATGGAACGTGGAAACAATGAAATCGGATAATGCTGCTTGTCTTTTATAATATATTTTATTGCTAGGTGTTACATACGGACAAATATTAAAAAAAATTAAACGACCATTTTCATTTATTGAAAAATATAATACCGAGAAATTACGTGAGAACAAAATTTAGATGAATATGTTAAACAAACTCAATAAAGCTGGCAATTTAATAGACCCATCGACCTCAAGAACGATCAGATCAACATTCCCAAAAATGTCCGGGTCATTGAATTTGTTATTTTGTGTAAAATATAATCATTTTCATTTCGTTTTCCATTGTCAGTCTATCAAGAAATAAAACATTCTCCTCGTTAAACCTTCAACTGGAATAATACATTATTTGTGACAAACAGTTCACTAAGCCAAATCTAAAATTTAAGCGAATACGTTGGAATATTTACGAACAACATTACAGCAAAATTCGAACATGTATGTATTATTATCTCATTTAAAGTTAGCCTGAAGTGAAGTATCTCTAAAATATTTTTAAAAATCTTTCATCCCTCTTTTGTGATTTTGAAGGTGAACTTAACTGAATAGTTGTAGGATTAATGTAGGTCTGTTTCAACACATACTAAAATTAATTATAACGTTTTTTTTCGCGGCATTAATGATATATTACTTAAAATGTTCAAGATATAATGTTAGTCTTATCTTCTACTTGGTATCTTAGTATAAAAGAAAGAAAAAAAAACCACTAGCAAACTTATAATTTCTTAACTTATAACATATGTTCGAAAGTGTGTGACTTTTAAATTCTTTTCTCTGAGTTACAGAGTATAAATTACGACATTTATTTGTCTTTAAACGTGTATTATTATTATTTTATCTGCTACGATTTCAAAGGCATAGATTACAAGTATTAGGTTGTTTTTACTAACGTCTGTATCTTTCGTTTTTTTGTTTGTAGATAAGAAAATAGAATCTATTTCATAGCATATAGTTTGAGCTTTTCAAAGTATACTTTTATTTTTGGCCCGGCATGGCCAGGTGGGTTAAGGCGTGCGACTCGTAATCTGAGGAGCGCGGGTTCGCAACCCCTTCGCGCCAAACATGCTCGACCTTTAAGTCGCGAGGGCGTTATAATGTTACGGTCAATTCCACTATTCGTTGGTAAAAGAGTAGCTCAAGAGTTGGCGGTGGGTGGTAATGACTAGTTGCCTTCCCTCTAGTCTTACACTGTAAAATTAGGGACGGCTAGCGCAGATAGCTTTCAAGTAGCTTTGCGCGAAATTCAAAAACAAACAAACTTTTATCTTTGCGGGTAGTTTCGAAGAACTTGACCATTGTGTAGCAGTTGATTTTAATTTTAATATGGATAATTTTTGTTTTTTTATTTGCTACTACAATTTATTAAGCAAATTGCATGTTTAACAATATTTTATCGGTGTGTTGTACTTCAGCGACTTAGCTACCTGTCAGCGGATTTAAAAAGCTTCAATAGCAGTGTTGGGCACAGCGTAGATAGTCCATTGTATAGTTTTGTGTGTAAATACAAACAAGCAAACTGCTCACGGGGATTTCGAGAGTAGTAGCAAATGGTAATATATAAAATTATTATATCAAAAATTATTTTGCTATTTTCCCTGGGTCCGGCATAGTCAGGTGATTAAGGCTCACGACTTGTAATCCGAGGGTTGCGGGTTCAAATCCTCCTCATACCAAACATGTTTCCCTTTCAACCGGCGTTATAATGGTCGGTCAATCCCATTATTCGTTGGTAAAAGCCCAAGAATGGGCGATGGGTGAGGATGACTATTTATTCATTACTTTCAAATATAACACAAAGTGGAATATATATAAAGACAAAGTATACCGTAAAGATGCTGAGAAGAGAAGCGAAAATTTTGAAATACTACATATGTTAAAGAAACATGGAGAAACATTTAAAATATACATACAGTGTTAATAATAATTGGAAAGACGTATAATGTACCTCGATGGTACGGATTCACAACGCAAAAATGAGGAAATAGGTTTACTCAACAAATTATACCAAGACAGTCCCAAAATTAAACATATTTTTTTTCTAGAAAATGTCTACGAAAACCATATGCCGTGAGGATGATTGTTACAATAAAATGAATAATAAATGTAAAAGCAGAACTCTCAATGAATTAATTCAACCAAACCATTATATATTATAATTTCAGCATTTTTACATTATGAATCGTAAATGAAAAACTTGTTTTGTATAAGTTAAATTCTGTGTTTTAATATAAGTTAATTCCATTTAATTATAGTTTAAACCTGAAATCATTTTTATATCATTATAAATATTATGTAAAATATTTGTTTTTTATTTCGCTATTCCATTTTTTATATGTTCAGAATTTATGTATAACACTAAACATCTGAATAAATAATAAAATCGTTATGAGGATACATTTGATCAAAGTGTTCTCTGTTACACTTGGAACAAGTTCCAATGAATCTACGTTGGTAATTTCCAACATTTCTTTCTGTTAGGCTGTGAATGTATAGTTATGATGCTATAGTGCTTATATCTAAATATATTTCGGTTTTGTTTGTTAGTTGTTTTTAAACGGGACGCTTAGAAGTATTTGTTCATTAACCTTTCTAGGTAACATTGAAATGTTCTTCATATTTAGACCGACTGTGAAATCATAATTAAGTCAATATCTTAAGGAAAAGTCTTATTAGTGGCTGCCAAATACCTTTTCACTAAACAATGCTATGAAACAACAATCGTGTAGCTACTTAAACAACTTCGTCTAATTATTTGGGTTTCAAACACCTTTTACAAATAATGTATTGAGTTATTTTAAATAATGTATCGGAATATACATGTCATGATCAGGTGAAATTATTCCAGTCGACTTCACTCAGATTATCAGAATAGAAAATCCGTGAGAATAACCAACAGAGTGTTCATCGTTATTAGAAATGCTAATACAAAGCAATTTTTTCTCATAATAAGAGGGAGAATTTCCCAGTTATAAAACGCAGAAGGTACTTCGCTATTGCCTATAATCTTTATTACTACAATGTGTGATTTAAAGATGTAGTGGCGCTTTAAGCACATTCGTTTGTTTTTAATTTCACGCAGAGCTATCTGCATTAGCCATTCTTAATTTAGTAATGTAAGATTAGAAGAAAGTCAACTAGTCATCACCGCACACCGTCGACTCTTGTTTTAATTTACACCATAACATCTCCACAGCTGAAAACATGTTCACCCTTTCAGCCATTGGGGCGTTATGAAATGACGATCAATCCCACTATTCTTTGGTAAAAAAGTTGTCCAAGAGTTGACGGTGGATGGTGATGACTAGTTCTCTTTCTTCCAGTTTTACAATGCTAAATTATGGACGGCTTGCGCAAATAGTCCTCGTGAACTTTGCGTGAAGTTCAAAAAGAAGCAAATATAATAGTTGGAAGTACGTCTAGACAAGGTTCATTTGTAAAACAAGTACAAATGACGGACTTTTGTTTATGGTAACCGATAATTAAAAATTAATATAAAAAATATGCCCAAAACAACTGTAGACATAAGATTCTCATTACTTGTCCATAAAAATACATTATTCCCAAACTATGCTTTTTTCAAGTTAAATAGATTTTGCAACATATTATGTTGTGTGTGCAATGTAATGACATAAAACACAACATGAAACGTCCTTAACAAGGCCAAAAATAATGTCTCGTCCCTGAATTAAAAAAGCGTGATCAGAGAAGAAATTATGATAAGAACACGTCGTTATCTTGAAAGGTAGATGGTAGATGACCAGTATAGTTGTTATATATTTACTGGGTGTTTCTACGCTGAATAACAAAACAAACAACATACGTCCGGTATTCTAACAGTGCGTATAAGTGGTGATAAACGACATATCTTTGCGGGTTTGTTGTAATCGTCAACACAGCAAGTTTCATGAGGAGAGAACATTTTCCTTATCATCCTACAATTACAAAGAGTCGCATTTTCAAATGTAAATATCAACCATTGAAACTGCTCTGTTGGGAATACTTAGTATTTTTGAAACTAAAAACTAAAACTAGATTTTAACGACAAAAATAAAATGTTGTAAAAGTTAAACTTGTAGAAAATAACTTAAACGTTGCTAGAGTTCCAATTTATAACTTTAACAAGATTTTTTAATGAATGAACTCCCTCATAAGAACGAAAGCCAACTTTGTTACAATTGATAAAAATAATCAAGTTGCATATTATAAATAAAATTAGTAACATATTTAATTTGAAAACATTTATAATGTTGGTTGTTTGAAAAACAACATAAAACATAGTTTGTCTACAATAACTTTTGAAACAATTGTTCTCAAAGTTAAGTAAACAGTCATTCATATTTTTTAAATATATATTTTAGAATTTTTTTACTAAATATAAAAACATTTTATTGGAACTTTGCTTGGTGTTTTATTTTTTACAAAATGTATTAAATAACTAGACGAGTATATTTCTTTTCAGAGTTTCGACTAGATTATTAGAATTGGACAAAAAGGGAACCAAACACTAATAGAGCCCGGGAAGTAATAAACATACATGTCTATACATTTTTATACAACTGTTGTTCCTAGAGCTATTCGTTTTGGAATCTTCTTGGACACAAAACCTGAAATCTATAATCAAGAAAAACAACTAATTCCGGAACACCTCCAACTAGAAGAGTCGTTCCCGTTACAACCGGAGTATTTGCAAGTATATCGATGAGATACGGAATATAGATCGTGTAAGAGTATACGGTTATTCAAAATGTATTGACTTATGTATATTGTAAATGTATTGACCCATATGTATATTGTAAATGTATTGACCCATATGTACATTGTAAATGTGTTGACTCATATGTATATTGTAAATGCTTAAAAATTAATTGACCAGCACTATAGAATATGATAATAAGATTATTAGAAATAATGGCATGTTTGTTTGAAGTTATGCAGAAAGCAACAAAATGGACTATCTGTACTTTCCTATCAGGTGTATCGACATCCGGTTTCTAGCGTTGTAAGTCCGCAGATATGTGGCTGTACCACCTGGGTATACCTATGAATCCCTGTGCCTCAGTGATAAAGATGCAGATCTATATTTTAAAAATCATGTTATGATAACTGTGGCCAATTGTGTAACTTTGTGCCTAACAATAACAACCAAACTAAACTGTTACATATTTCGATAATAAACAAAAAATCAAACAAACAACGGTATTCACACCTCAGATAATCGAATTAGAACTTTCATTTTAACCAATGCTTTGCTTTCGTGGGTTCTTCAAGGCTAGTAAACAGAACAATTTTGTATACCAGCCCTGAACAAACAACACAGGTGAAACATTGGTCAA
The DNA here is from genome assembly GCF_004210375.1 of Tachypleus tridentatus. Taxonomy (NCBI): domain Eukaryota; kingdom Metazoa; phylum Arthropoda; class Merostomata; order Xiphosura; family Limulidae; genus Tachypleus; species Tachypleus tridentatus. Next base: position 18,429,527 of record NC_134829.1, read on the forward strand.
AATCAAAGTTCTCTGTTAATTACCTGGAGTCTAACGATCTTTTTTTTTATAACTTTATTATTCAATTTTTGTTAATTTCTTCAGTGTGCACTACAAGGTTTGAAAGACAACAAAAAATTGCACATTTTTTAGGATCTCTATGAACCTTATTTTTTTAGCTACTAATCCCAGGATGCACTAAGTACAAAAGACGAACGACGCAACGCCCACAGAAATGGTTTTTTTTTATTTCACCTGGAGTACATTGCTACTCGGGCCCGGCATGGCCAAGCGTATTAAGGCGTGCGACTCGTAATCTGAGGGTCGCGGGTTCGCATCCCGGTCGCGCCAAACATGCTCGACCTTTCAGCCGTGGAGGCGTTATAATGTGATGGTCAATCCCACTATTCATTGGTAAAAGAGTAGCCCAAGAATTGGCTGTGGGTGGTGAAGACTAACTGCCTTCCCTCTAGTCTTACACTGCTAAATTAGGGACAGCTAGCACAGATAGCCCTCGAGTAGCTTTGTGCGAAATTCAAAAAACAAACAAACAAACATTGCTACTAGGAAAAACGAATTTATTAACACATCTTCAGCCAATCGATCCATGTGTTTTTTGTCGTAATCGCGTTGCGGTTTCAATGATCTTTGCAAATGAAATGAAGTTCGTACATTTCACCAGCAACCTTTCGAACCACTTCTGTCTTGACGTTAGGCTTCTAAACGTAGGTCTTCCAAAAAAATGAAAAAATAGAAAATACTGAAGTGTGTTTGGAAAATTAGAACGTTGTAGTTCTATTAATCTTATCATAACCGTGACAAAATACAAGGTTATCGGTTCTAATAAAATTTAAGTATTTAATAAACGCATTGTGTGGTATACGTTGAGTTTCAGTATTACAATACTGTATACTTATGTCAATGTTCAGACATTTTCAGTTATTGTGTTTTGAATTTTTATGTTAGGCGTAACTAATAAAAAGTTATTATCGCTTTCCATGTAAATAGATTTATTTTCTACGTTATTGCTTAGTACAAGCAGTTATAACTCGTTGTAATACGTAACTCTTTTTTTTTTTCTCTGATGTATTACGATCATTGATTAGTACTTGTGACTGTTTTCATAAAACTAAAATAGCAATATCGTCTTCAACTCTATTTCATACTGCCTATAGATATACAGTAAAATAAACTCTTCATCAGGAAAAAGACTAAGTTTCTAGACCGTAGTTTCAGCTTTTACTAAAATAAATTCACTGTTTTGAAAAGTTATCACTTTCTTTCTTTGTTAAACGAAGAACCTCGGAATGACAATAGATTAAAAGTGATACATATTAGTTTTTACATTACCATCTCTTTGAAGAAATGTTTCACAGAAATGCTTCTGTACCCAGAAAATTTCAACAAGCTGGCATATTTCCTCCGTACGTTACCGATACCTACGTGTTCTAATAACGTATCAAACACGTAAACACATTAGTTGTATATTATTCATTTAACAGATTTTCTAAAAAATGTGAGATATTGCACAATAGTGAAACAAATTTTGCAGTAGTAAACAATATACTGTAAAACTAACATTTTATTTATGTTTCCATTTAGTTTTGTTGGCGTTTTCTTTGTTAAATACCAAAATATTTAGTACACAACAGTTACAGTAGCACATATGTCGGATCATGATAGAGAGTGAGGGTGAGGGTGATTTTCCAATATCTCCTATATTTGTAGAATTATACGACACCATCAAACAAAATCAGTTCGATATAGTAATACCATATGGATTTAATATTGGAATAAAAGTCACTTATTATAAGTTCCTAATCATGACGTCTAAAACATCCATGAAAGGCAGAAAAACAACACATAGATAAAAAATGGTAAATTTTCAATACGTCAGTTCCAGTACGTGTCATCCGCTTTAATAATCATACTAAGTTTTTAGGTAGGCTAATATGAAAGTGATTTCAGCTTTAAGACCACGTATACATACTACAATAATAAATGGTAGAGATAAAATGAAATTAAAACAAACATAAATAAAATAGTATATAAACAAGTACAGTCAAATAAAACACAAGCAATAGAAGGATAACTGAACTAAAAAGAAAGACGATACTGAAATGAAACATATTAAAAAAGATAAAGGTAAAACACACAGAGAGGCAAAAGGTAAAATTATATAGGGAAACACATGTAAATAACAAACACGTAGATAAAATTCAGCTGTTAGACAAAACAACTAAACATAAACAAATAACAGACACAACGAGAGAGACCAATAAGATTTCATGACAGAAAATCAAAATATATATTTTATTTAAAGAATGTTACACAACGCCCTCAAGTGAAATATGTAGACAAATGGCTCGATAGTTAACTGGTCAACAAAACATAATTTACAAAGATATAGAATTACAGGTGTATTGACTTACTTGTTTAATTAATGTTGGTAAAAAGTCAGTATTTATTCACATTCATAATAAATTTTCTTTCATAACTTTCAAACATAAATGCCGTTTCATAAAATATATTTTTAATTATATACCAGTAAACTGTATCCACGCTTTTGTTCAAAGTTTTACTTTTCTTAGATAATTTTGACCCCAGTTCGGGAGTTTGCTTTCAATAAATGTTGAAAACAAAACAGATTGACACTAAGGTGACAAATTAAAAAATAAAATAAAAATATTGACATACATATCAAATCTTGTAACATTTTGTCTCTCAGCTTTTTCAACAAAGTATAACAGTATCTTAATAAAGGTTCCTTGGAAGTTATCAAATGGTCTTAAAGTTAATATGCCTTAAGTTTTATCATATCCTTATAATCCTAAAGTTAAGGCACCTTAAATGTTATAATATCATAATAAAAGTAAGTGTAATTGTTCTAATATGACAAAACATCTGTAGTAGTTGTGCTCTGAAAAATTGAGAAAGGGGTATTGAGGTCAAAAGTTTATGAATGAAAAATAAAACGTTGAGAAAGGTCATTTTTATTAATCGTACCCATTGTTATGTATCTCAAATATCATTATTTTTTAAACAAAGTATTCATTTGGTTTGTTGTTGTTAAACACAAATTTACTGAATGCTCTCTATATGATGTGCTCACCATGAGTATCAAAATCCGGTTTTTAGTACTATAAGCCTTCAACCTTACCGCTGAGCCACAGGAAGTATCTTGGCTTGAAAATAAAATATATAATCCCGCCATCTCCAGGATTTATCAATTAAAAGTAACGGTATCACTATGGGAGTTTTTAACAGTAGAAAGTTTTTTGTTTTAAAGTATTTGAAACTTACAGAAATATCCTCTAAACATAACTTAAACAAATATGTATACTAGATACTGTCCAGTTACCAATAGACAAGAAACTATAATAAATGACATAAACGTGTATATGAATTTTAAAATTCATCTCTTTTACCTTATTAAGACATAACTGAACTTGTTGAAAACTTATACTCATAAGTTTTGAAAATGGAGAAAAAATCAAGGAAAAATGAAAACGAATATGATTTCAATACAATACTTGTGTGAAAACAGCTTAGATAATAGATGAGTTGAAGTCATTTTAACAGTTTTTTGTCAAAAGCTTTATTGTTGTTCGAGCCAAGGATTACACACATATATTTTTGCCTTACTCACAAACATGCTCTGTTTTCTTTATCTCGTTACACCAAAGCGATACGCTATGAAAGTCACTACAATGTATCACACAAAACATTTGCGTGTGCGGACACGTGCTGGTATCTGATGTAGTCCAACAGCTCTGGGGTATTTCAAGCTACATGGACATTTGTATTACTCTAATTAATTGTGAAACATTTTGAAACCACAAAAATAAAGTACAAGACACAAGATACTTTTACATGAGGTGTCATTCATTTTGAAAATCCCAATTCACAGTCACTTTAAATGGAACGAATTTGTTATTTTAAAGCCGAACAGCTTCTTATATGACACGATAGACAAAATCAGAAGTCTAAGTAAGGTTTAGATATAACCATCCTATCTTACAAATGCTGACCAGCAGCTTCTGCGGCGTACTTGTTAGCTCTTAATCAATGTGAGAGATTGACTGTCACTGTCATGTGCGTAAATATAGCATGTTCAGCGGAATGTTGCAAATGAAACTCGCACCTTCCAATTCCAAGCTCGACACTAATAGTATTCTCATATCCCGTTAATATTATGAATAAAATATACAAAAGGATGTATACTAAGTTAAAATTAAAAACTTGTTCAAAGAAATTTAGACAATGTGGATTGTGTGACTTTTGTTTGTTTGATCATTTGTATCTCTGAGAACTTCTCCAACAGTTTTCGTGCTAGAAGTAACGAATCTGATAAGCAAACTTGGTGTCGCTCGGTGCGTTCTTGCCTATATACGTCGTATCCCTCGACGGAGGTTGCACAAAGAAGGGCTAAACACCCCCCCCCCTCGAAAGTCGCTCAGGCATGATTGGGCCGAGAAATAAGGTTTCAGGGACACTGAAAGTAAATCTCGCATCAAATTGTGTGATCCCGGATCCTCTAGGAATCCCTGGAGTGACGTGTTTAAAAGTATGTTAACACCTCCCACTTACAAACTAGCAGAACCAAACGTGAGGAACGAGCTCATGTTCCAGAGACAGGTATCCTAACGGGTTTGTTTGAGGGCACCGGTCTCTTTGAAGTAGATATGTAAGTTTTTAGTGATAATGGAAGAGACTGATTGATCGGTACACTGGGTCCTCTACAGTCTAAATACGAAAAACTGATGAAAGTCTAGACTTTATGCTATAATACCAAGCAACGGTGTAATAAAGCTAACATAACTCAATAAATTAATGTGACACAGAAGTTTTAATACTCTATACTATTTACTCAGCAAAAATGTGCTTAACCGCTTCCAAATAAAAACATCTTCACTGAACTACTTATTCAAATTTTGCGCGAAAGTTCAAATGTTTTATTATAGAATATTTAAAGTGTCAGATAAAATTATTGTACTGAAACTCCGAGTACTTAATGTGTTATACATTAATATTCTCGCACCGAAACTCCTTTCAAAACAAACATTTGCAATTTTAAACTATCTATAGAATTTTAATTTATTCCTGGATTAATGTTTGTTTGTTTTTTGGAATTTCGCACAAAGCTACTCGAGGGCTATCTGTGCTAGCCGTCCCTAATTTAGCAGTGTAAGACTAGAGGGAAGGCAACTAGTCATCACCACCCACCGCCAACTCTTGGGCTACTCTTTTACCAACGAATAGTGGGATTGACCGTCACATTATACACCCCCACGGCTGGGAGGGCGAGAATGTTTTAGCGCGACGCGGGCACGAACCCGCGACCCTCGGATTACGAGTCGCACGCCTTACGCGCTCGGACATGCCGGGCCCGTCGATTAATGTCTTGTGGCAAATCAAATCACATCTGATAAACCTGCACCTGACTCTAATAAGTCACTACAGATTAATAAAATTATATTAAGTGCAATAGAAAATACATCGTATTGTCAGAGCATTACAATAAGTTTGCGTTGAAAACCACAATTTGATTTTATGTCAATTGTTTTGAAATATATGTATAGCTTTTGGTACGAGTTTATTCAAAGTAACTAAAGCTTTAATATCACTGACGTAACAAGAGCGAAGAAAACTGTCCCAGGACACAGAGTTATAGGTGAGCTTCCTTAAAAATAGACATACAATGTTATCCTATAAATAAAAAATAATCCTAACAATAATAAATAATAAGTAAGATTAAAGAAACATGAAAATAACCCAGTCGGGTTTTTGTCTCTTTTGTTAATAAATACTGACCAATATTTTCCAGTCAGCTCTTGTTATCGTTTTCAGACTATCACATATTAAGAACTAAGTTTTAAAAAATACTGTAGTGAATACACGCAAATAAAATAGTTTCAAACGTAATAAGGCATCAATTGTCAATAAAAAGAACAGCAAGAGACGAAGTAATAAACAGAATTATAGCAGTTATGAAGCTTTTGTAGTAAATGTTCTAACAATATGTATTATATATATATACAAATAAAAGCAACTAGCTTTGAAGACAGACATGTTAAAACTAGTTTAATGTACGTTAGCAGTAGAAATAAAGAAAAAAAGGCTTAACTCATCGATATCTTTTATTATTATTTTACTCACGTTAAAACATTAACTCAAAACTTTGACAGTAATGGCCTAAATGAAGCTACGAACTTAAAACAAGTAATAAGATTGTTTACATCAAATTAGCTAGCTTAAATTGTTATTTGCTTTCCCAAACACATGCAAAGGAATTTTCGTGTAATAAAGGTTATAACAATTACCGGTTTATAAAAAAAATATAGTTATTTTCTCATTTATTATTTAAAAATATTTTGATGTTAGATGGTTAGGTGTCACAAAAATAATTTAGAAAAAGAAAATAAGTTATTTTACGTATAATTGTGGGTTTGTTTAACCATAAAAGCGGATTCTAACTCATAAGTCCACAGACTTACCGCTGTCCCACGACGCGTATAAAGAAGAAAGGTTAATGGAACTGGATTTAAATAAAATGTTGTATTATTAATATCATAGTAAAGAGATGATCCATGTAAGTCATTACCTCTTGTTATCTTCGCTCATAATTTTGGTAAAACAAAGGATTATTTGTTTGTTTTGAATTTCGCGCAAAGCTACTCAAGGGCTATCTGCGCTAACCGTCTCTAATTTAGTAGTGTAAGACTAGAGGGAAGGCAGCTAGTCATGACCACCCACCGCGAACTCTTGGGCTACTCTTTTACCAACGAAAAGTGAATTAACCGTCACATTATAATACCTCCATGGCTGAAAGGGTGAGCATGTTTGGTGCGATGTGGATTTGAACCCGCAACCCTCAGATTACCTCAGTCGAACACCTTAACCCACTTGGCTATTCTGGGCCCTAACTAAAGGAAATAGCATGAAAACACTTTTAGCTTGGACCTTTTCATAAAAATCATAATTATTTCGAAATATATTTACCCATATTGATCAAGCACTAAATGTAAGATTCATGTGAGTTAAGAACTCGTTGTATTGATATAGGATATTAACTTCTTGGTAGAAATTAATATTGGGATAAAGTATAAGAGTAATTATCGTAGTAACCTAAGTGTTCCGTGAGTGAGGTACATAAAATATAATGTTGTGCATATTTAAAGGTGTATCTCAGAAAAATAATGAAATATTAAACATAAGCAATTAACTTGTATAATCAATAAAACATATCTTTAGTGATAAGTTACATCTGAAGTTTTAAATTTAAATTTTGACCTTGGGAAGGCATGGTATTAACACATTTCAAATGTAAAGTATGCAAATCATGAAAATTACAGATTTTGTACCATACTTTATTAGCTGGTTTGTGCTGAATTTTGCTGAAAACTACACTAACTGTGTTAGCCGTTTTTAATTTAGAAGTGATAGACTAGAGGGAAGGCATCTAGTTAACACCATCAACCGCTAGCTCTTGAGCTACTCTTTTGCCAACGAAAAGCGGAATTGACCGTCACATTGCAACTCTCTCACGGATGAAATAGTGGGAACGTTAAGAAATAATTTGAACCTGTAAACTGCTAAGTGAGTTGAGAGCCTTATCTACCAGGATATGTCAGGTTCTCGCTAGATGAAAAATATTATTAACTCTTTTTTTTTATCATCCTGGGCAAAAACTGGTTATAAAATTCCAAATGATATGAAGTATATACATAAGCATGCGACAGATAAAGTCACTACTAGCACTTATTAAAATATCTATGGAACAAACACTCAAGAACTTTACTTAATCATTAAAAAATCATTTTGGCTCGTGTATTGGTTGCTTTCTGTCAAATTGTTGGAAATCATTTGACTTATTTACACGTTATATTAATGGTTTATTCTCAATTAAAGTTAAACCTAAAGTCAATTTTAATTTCCAGGACATTTAATCCAGTTAAAAATGTTACATATCAGTTTTCAAAGATATAGCTATCATTACTTGCTTATTACGTGAGTTTCTGTTTGTTTTAGAGCTAGCCTCGTTGGGCTATGTGCTTTGTTCACTGCGGGGATTCTAACCCCAGATTTTAGCGCTGCAAGTCCATAAACTTACCGCTGTCTCACCGGAGGATGATTACTTTAATACTAGATTATTTGATTTACTTACAAAACAAGCACAATTACGTTGAACTATTTCCAACTAGGTTCACATTTCTCACAACGTGATTTACTTGTCCTCTTGACTTGAAAGGTGTGGTCGGTCATCTCACATTTGCCTGAGGACAGAAATCTTTCTTTTCATCCTCACGCAGTGATCTACTTAATTGTAAATAATTTTGAATTTTTTTGTTGAATCGTAAGTGTCATACATCATAAAGTTAGACGATTTAGTTAGCTAAGAAAGCTAAAGGAGGCCAGGGCGTTTATATAGATAATAGAATTCGGTTAGTTTTTAGTTATGAAATTAGTTGAAGAAATCACGTTGGAATTTGACATCAAACAAAGATGGTCTAAATTTTAGTGAGGTGATGTTTTCAGATGGGCGTGGGACAGATGGGTATAAAAGGAGTTGCGAAAAACATAGAATCAGTTCAGTTTTCCAGTTAATAAACGAATGCCTGTTTATATTTATCTGTATTAAACACATTTAAAATCTTTAGTTACAGATCAGTACGTATCATCTGTCCAAATGTTCTTGAAAGAGGTAAGTTTTATTTATAGTTGTGAACATAGTGTATACATATATAAATATACCTACTTTAGAAAATGCTTCTCGAAACCATTGATTTGGAACAAAAATTAGTTGAAATGTCTTAAATTTTGTACTTAAATCACTTGAGACTAGTGCTATATCTTTAAACATAGCATATGTGACTAAAGACCTGATGCATTAGTCCAAAAGTGAATGTTAAAGAATGAAAATGGTTTACCTACCATGCATTTCCTTCTGATAACAATGGTTTAAATTTATAAGAAATAAACATTAACACAATGAACTGATTTTATTTATTGTAATCAATGTACAAAAACTTAAGTAACCCAATGATCTTCCACAAAATGTGGTAACAATAGTTTGTCAGTGAAGTTTACTTTTAACATTATCGGTTTCGGGATGCTTACGTTTGTATTCGACGACATGCTAATGTACAGAAGTGTTTTTAGGTTTACATTTATTCTTTAAAGCACTTAAGATGGATCTAAACACTTTGTTCAATTTGTGGGTCTCTCGTCACAGTTCCAACTTAAAAGTACGCTTTATGAATAAAATAACTAAAAACCTTTGAGTCTTAGGTTTTGAGAAAAAGAAAGATTACATTTATTTTAATTTTCATGATTTAAAATGAGTTTAAGAATATCTTTTTTGCATTTAAAATAATTAAGTTTACTGCGAAATTCTTCATTAAACAGGTCTCTTAATTAGATTAAGAAATGGGTAAATCTATAATTCTTCTTGAAAGGTTTGGAAGACTGTGTACACCTATTTTCAACATTCGATTTTATCTTTGCATCTTTGAACAAGCTCAAACTCGGACTTAATGAATCCTGTTAAACCTGACAAGAGAAATGTTTATCACTTCTCGTAAATTTTACTGTTATTTTACTTTGATAAAATACAGAAGCAAACCAATTTAGTGGTTTCGTTCAGGACTGTCTGAATTTATGAACCATTAAATGAATCATTCGCACATATGTGTGTGGGTCTTTCTTTCTTTCTCTCTGACTGAACAAAAAATGAATGAATCTGTATTTGTATTCAAGAGATTTCTCAAAAAATTTCATTGAAGTGAGATAAATGTACTTAACGGTCGTTATACAGTTTGTCTCTCTGTATGATCAAATAAGTTTTTTATTGCATTTGTTATTATTCAATGTATTTGTTACAGGTAACTTTAAAGTTTATTAGTGAATACAAAATTCAGAAACATTTACGAGTTTCTTTCAGTGGATTTTCCAACATACAAATGCATTTACATGTTTTTTCGATGTTAACTATGAACAGATAAACTTACTGGTTTTAGCATAAGATAATCTTCAGCGACTCAAATATAATTTATCTGGAAACCATTCTCAGACAAGTGATTTGCTCACTTTCACACACAACTCTTAAAGTGTTTGAAGTGATAAAAAATGTTGACTGAAAGACATCATACAATCTTTAAAGCTAACAGTGGTCAAAACGTTGTCTTGAAGATATACAATCTTTAAAGCTAAAAGTGGTCAAAACGTTGTCTGGAAGATATACAATCTTTAAAGCTAAAAGTGATCAAAACGTTGTCTGAAAGATATATAATCTTTAAAGCTAAAAGTGATCAAAACGTTGTCTGGAAGATACCATACAATTTTTCAACCTAGAATTGATTAAAAGGTTGTCTGGCACGCTAATATTTTTTTTTAAATATTCTTGAGAACAGTTTTATTTTAAGGTCATGTTTACTTACCAATCTCAATACTTGTGGTGTATAAGAAACTCTTTAGTCTAGGAAATTTTCACGCTAATAAGTATGAAGTTGAAAACATGGGCTACTTAAAAGATTGTGATTGTATTGAGTCTTTTAACGTTTAATAGAAATTATGTATATTAGACATGTTGAATAGAAATATAATTGTAATAACGATATCCATTTCATATTATTTCAGGTGTTGGTACTTTTCTTTACTGCTAAATGTTGCCTTGCTTTAGTTAACCATTACCAAAGCCAACCTATTTATGACGTAAGTAACTTATTGTTATCTATTTGTTTGTTTTTTGAATTTCGCGCAAAGCAATTCGAGGGCTATCTGCGCTAGCCATCACTAATTTAGCAGTGTAAGACTAGAGGGAAGGCAGCTAGTTATCACCACCTACCGCCAACTTTTGGGCTACTCTTTCACCAACGAATAATGGGATTGACTGTAACATTATAACGCCCGCATGTTTGGTGCGACGGGAATTTGAACTCATGACCTTCAGATTACGAGTTGAACACCTTAACCCACCTGGCCAAGCAGGGCTTTATTGTTATCTACAAAAAGTTAAATTTACTTAAAGTTCTAAAAAAAATGTGTATATATTATTGAAACTCCTCGTACGGTAACAAGTACGGTAAAGCGTAAATTTCTCACGTTTTTCATAGAATTAAGAAAAATAATCCTTTATTTATTTTATGGTTTGTTCAGTTTTGCGCAAAGTTATTCGAGACCATCTGCGCCATCTGTCCCTAATATACAAATGATAAAAAAGGGAAAAATAAATCTGCTCAACACCACCAATTTTTAAGCTACTCCAATAAACTAGTCATTATAACGCCTCTCGACAGTAAGAATAAGGTTCTACGGTGAAGAGTTTCGAAACCATAACCTGCAAGTTGCGAATCAAGCGCCTTAGCCACCTTCTTTTACTGTACCCTTAGGTTATAGAACATGTTATCGAGTCACGCAGTTGTTTATTTAAATATGCAAATAAATCAAGATATTTTTTATTTCAGATCTACTGTATTCTACATAATTTGAATGAGATATTTCAAATGCATGTTTATTTATTTATCTAGGAATCTCCTAAACCTTATGATTTTGGATATGATGTTCAAGACGATTTAGGAACAACTTTGAGCAGGTGGGAAAGTGGTGATGGCAGCGGAACTGTAGTTGGAACTTATGGTTACACTGACCCTTATGGAGTTTATAGATGGGTACAATACCAAGCTGACGGAAATGGTTTTACCGCGAACGTCAAGACTAATGAACCCGGTACAGCAAACCAGAATCCAGCTGATGTTAGTATTACTGCTGAGGAGCCTCCAGCCGCTGTTGTACAAAATACATTAGCCCAAGTTCGTGCTCCCACATCTAATCTTGTACATGCTGCTCCAGGTTACACCAGCCACCCTGGTAGTCGTCTAGGTGGTGGTCGCTCAGTTACTGCTTTTGGTGGGAGTCGTCATGCCGTAGGTTATGGGGGAGGTCGTTCTGGTGTAGGTTTTGGTAGTGGTCGTTCTGGTGTAGGTTTTGGTAGTGGTCGTTCTGGTGTAGGTTTTGGTAGTGGTCGTTCTGGTGTAGGTTTTGGTAGTGGTCGTTCTGGTGTAGGTTTTGGTAGTGGTCGTTCTGGCGTAGGTTTTGGTAGTGGTCGTTCTGGTGTTGGTTTTGGGGCAGGTCGTTCTGCTGTTAACTTTGTTGGTGGACACCCGGGTACGGGTTTAAGTGGCGGTCACGCAGTTTCTGGTATTGGTGGAGGTTATTCCTCTCATAAATTTGGCGGTGGTTATTCTTCTGGTGGTGTTGGTGGAGGTTCTGCATTAGCATTTGCTTCTCCTGGTGTAGTAAAGGTTGTTACTTCTGGTCAAGGGCATGGTGGAGGTCATCATTATTAAACAACGCTTTTCACTTGCTAGTGTACAACTCAAGGTTTGGGTTTCAAGTCCTTTCTTGTTGATTATCTCTTAGCCCTCTAAGCTAATCTTTGCATTTTTGATAAATATGGAACTCAAAGGTAGCATGTACCTAATAAGCACTTATAGTAATAACAGATATTGTATTTTTTATTGCTTGAATTAAACTTATTGTTTTTGTTTACTTTCAGTATCTTCTTACTTTTCTAAAACACAATTCACTGAAACTTAACAAACGAAAGGTTTTAACCAAGAAATCTTACGGCTGATGTAACAAGTAACAAGTACGCTCCCCATAATGAATTAGATGGTTGAATACAACTGTTGTATTATTCATCAAGTCTAAAATAATTATTATATGAAAACTTAAAAATAATGTGCCATCCACATATATGTATACACAGAAGTAACTAAAAGTGAAGTCTGATTTTTGTACGATTAATTATAAAGTATTTATACTGTTCTAAAAAAAATACTATTATGATCAGTCCTAAATAAAATTTGTTTTATAATTTACTTATTTGTCATAAGAGCTAATTAGATGGATTAGCTCTAAGACATTATTGCTTGTATTAATAAGACTTTAAGAATGTTAAGTGTTTTAAATTGCTAGGACAATTAATGTTGTTCACGTGGAGAAAAACATTTGTGTGTGGGCTATTTATCACACACCTTTTGTTTAATGACCGCCGTTTAAAATCCATAAAGCATTGCAGCGGGATACATGACTCACTCCTTTGCATAACAACAATGCATAACAAAAATTACAACTTTAAGTTATTTTTCTTTTTTTTTTTACTTGTAACTACTCCATGCCTGACTACAATATATTCCAGGTATTCCAATCATATACATACAATACCACCTTTCTAGGCCTCATTTTCTAGTGTAATTTTCCTACAAATGTTTCTTACGAAAAATTTCACAACTAATTTATTTAGGAACTCTTATACCGAAAGTGTAAACCAATCACCAAGTATACCTGTCACGAAATAAACCACGATCGATTGAAATACTTATAACTTCCCTGTTTTATAATGTAACCTAAAAGTAATATTGTTTTATGATTCGTACAGTTTGTATTCATTAAAGTGTGAAGCAACTACCTTTTGAAATTCTAAAAATAGAATATTTTATAATCGAGATTCTTTGAAGTAACCGAAAGCCTAAGTGTTTGTCAAGGTAACCGTTATAATAAAAAAAATCAGTTTATTGTCATTTCTAAGTAAAAAAAAAACAATTTGCTAATTAGGCTTATCTGTACTATATTTGTATTGTTAAGGATGTCGCCAAGCTTTCGAACTTTAGTTTCTTGTCCCAGAATGAGAGCAAGAGTCCGGATGAGACGTCAAAAATAAACAAATCTGGTGTTGTTTCCGACTCTTATAGATAAGTTGATACTTTAGTATATAGAATCAGGTTAATGATGGCTCTGAATACCATGGTGAGGCTCAAATCAGCGAGTCAGGAACACTTTGTAACTTTGTTTTAAACGAGAAACAAGCAAATAATATTACGATATTAAAACAAATATTACGATTATAATTTATCTGTCATAATTGTTGGTTTTCTATCAACGAAGCTTTTGTTGCAAATTAGATATATGTACTATTCACAAAATAATTTATTTTGTCTGTTTAAGAAACAGATGGTTTCCACCTTAGTTCATCTCAGGAAACAAAAACAAGTCAGATTATCTTGAGATGTTAATAGCACTATCAAACTCCAGTTGTTTCATATTTGTGAAAGTTGTTTATTGAAATAGGAAGTTTGTGTTGTAGCATTTCAAACGTTAGTGCTGTGAAACAGTAATGTGATAGAAAACGTACTGAAGAAATGTAGAGCGGGTCAAACAAAGATATAAAAAAGATAGTCGACGACGTTAGTGTTGACTTAATCCTTTTCAGGTATTGTTTGGCAACTTGTTTTTAAATATAAGAATGAAAAAGCATGGATATTTCACTAAAAAATAATGCAAAATATTAGCTAATAACCACAATAAATGTGGTAGAATTAAAATTTGATTCTATTCTCCAAAAATCGCGTATCTTTGGGTCTTCAATTATTGATTTAGGCTTATATCGTTTTTAATAAATTGGTATGTACTAGCACATAAAAACGAGACAGTTTAATCAGTCTTTTGAAGTGTTTCAGTCTACAGAATAACGAGCAGTTCATTAAATAAAATTGATATTTAAATTTTGATTACGAAATAATGATATCACCCCTCATGTCATCTATGTAAAATCTGTGGCATACCTTACTATATGCAATAGAGCCTGAATAAGAACCAAACGCACATATTCCAAACAAGCAGTATATGCTTGTCACTCAGAAATGTTTTTAATGTGATCGTAACACAATAATCAACTTGTTCTGCAACTTATTTTCTGAAAAATAGTATTTTTTTCTAAATTTAATGAAATATAAAAAATAATATAATACAGAAAGTCATTCATAAGGTGTAAGCCCTTCTACACAATGTCTTAAACTTTTGCAGTAGCCAATATAATGTATATACACCATTCCAAACTCTAAAAAATGTAGACATATTTAAATTACCATGTTTTTTAAATTTAGAAAATTCCATTTCGTTACCATTGTAACGAAAGTGATTGCCTTAGTGTGACTTTGGCCTTTAAGATCCATTTACCAAATTGTAATTAATCAGTTAGTTTTTTAGGAACACCAGATCTTTATAAAAAAGAACTTTGTTCAAAATCAGGGGAATATTCTTTGGGTTATATAATTTGCATACACAAACAAATTCACAGGAGTAAAAACAATATCCAGGGCGTCGAGCAAAGATAAAAACATAAAATAAAAGAATATGCAAACAACTTTTGCAAAGTTTTTATGTATGAAGCTTTCTGAAAGGATTTTCTGATGATATAAAGTACAACAGTTAAATGTACGAGGTCAGACAATAAAAACTGGCATCTTTCATCTAAGTGACATAAAAAAGTCAAACAGCCTGAGAAATCTATTTAATGCCCTTCAACACGTTAATGTGCAACATGAAAAAATAGATGCAATTGAATATTTATTACTTTTTTTTTGTTGTAAGACACACGTAACTCCATTCCTGTCTAGTTTTAAAATAAAATTTTAAGTGGACATAAGGAAAAAGAGATAACCAAAATTGTATATATCTAACTTTGTTAAACGTTTTATTTATCATTGTTTACCGTCTTATTGCTTTCATTGTTCATCCATAATAAATCAAATTAGTTGTTAAAAGGTGCGGCTAATAACAGTAAAAGTCCTGTAAAAACAAGTTTTAGTATAGGAGTAATTATAGAACGATATTTGTTGAGACAGTAATTGTGACTTGAGCGTCTTCAAGTTCAGTCAGCGAAAATATGTAATGAAAATCTTTATTACAACAGATATATCTTTCAGTTTT
The DNA here is from genome assembly GCF_004210375.1 of Tachypleus tridentatus. Taxonomy (NCBI): domain Eukaryota; kingdom Metazoa; phylum Arthropoda; class Merostomata; order Xiphosura; family Limulidae; genus Tachypleus; species Tachypleus tridentatus. The sequence goes on from NC_134829.1 coordinate 18,445,277, forward strand.
ACTTATAGCCTTAAATATACATTATATTTCCGAATTTCGTCTACTGTCAATACAGACATCATCTTTCCAGGACATTCCTGAAACAAAAACAAATTGGCATGTAGAATTATAAACGGACTTTTCTCTACGTTAAAATGCCTTAATTGCAAGATTTCAACTTAATGCACTTACTGTTGCCCAATTAAGACTCTGGTCAGACGGCCGAAAGCTCACAATAAAATGTTTTAACATATAGATGGTTGGTTGGTTCGCGTTTTATGGAAGAAAGCAACTAGGTTATCTGCTCCAAACAACAGACAAAAAAAATAAAGTAAACTTATTAAAATTCGTAAAAAGAAATTCTGTTTTTGGTTTTTAAAACAACAAATTCCAGTTTTTGAATTAAAACTTAAATAGCATTAAAAAGTCCAATGGCCCTTAAAAATTAAAAACATCTGCAAGGTGGACAGTGTCATCACCGCCAATGACACCATTCAGCGTCAATGGTAACGACGACACGACAGTAAAATGTGAACTTGAGTGTCACACAGACTACACATTGGTGCATCAATCCCAGATTAAAGAAAACGGCGACTTTATAAAACTGTGACTATTGCGTAGTCTAGTTAGGACAACTTCCTCCTTCCGATCCTTAAGTCCAATAGAAGGTTTTATCTGGAAACGCTTGTTATCATGTTGCGCACTCCAAGTCAACTGCCAACTGGCGCGGAGCCGAGCCTTGAATACAGGACAATAGTCCATGTATGGAACAGGCATTGCAATCACAGCGCAAGAGCAGACAGACTTAGGTGTGGTGTCAGCGAGCTCGTTCCCACGAATACCAACGTGGCCTGGTATCTAGAATAACTAAACAGAAGTAGATGATAAAGAGAAATGAGCCAGGCGGTTTTGAATATCGGCGAGAACAGGGTGTGAACCAACGTGAAGCGATTCCAGGGCTAGTAGAAAACTAAGCGAGTCAGTATAAATAGTGCAGTTGGAGTACTGCTTAGCTTCAATATGATCCATGGCAAGAGAAATGGCGTACAGTTTAACAGTGAACACAGAAGCTGTCGATGGGATTCTGCGTGCAACCACCGAACTACAACAAACTATGGCAGAGCCACCTGATTTAGAATAATTTGTACAAATGGGAATGGAAGGATGGTTTGAAAGATGTTCGGGAAAATAGGCGGTACTTCCAATCGGGAATATTCGCTTTCTTCAGATAACCCTAAGAGAGGTCCCATTTGGAGATGGTGATAAACCATGGTGAATGGGCTGGCAAGTGTATACAGCAATGTTATCCAAGGACAGACCCAATTCATCCAACTGTGCCTGGATACGAAGGCTAAAAGGAACAATGGCAGACTGTTTGTTCTGAAAAAGTACGGCTCACTGAGAAATTAAAACACAACTCTTGGTGGGATGCTGTAGCAAGGGTTAAAATTTTGAAGAATACAGTAGAAACAGTTGCAAACGGTGGAGGTATACAGGAGGTTAATCAAACTCTTTGTACAAACTCTGAATTGTGAAAGCCCAGGAAGCTCTCGTGCAGAGCCGGAGCCTTTGATGATGAACGGGGTCTAGCATCTTCAAGGCTGAGGTCCTGGCAGAGCCATAGACCACAGACCCACAATAAAGTTTTGATTGAATGAGGACACGATAAATCTTTAGCACAAAACATTGATTCACTCACCAAGAGGTGTAAGAGAGAACATGCAAGATGTTCAGTGCTCTTGTACACTTGACTCGTTGATGCCTAATATATGGTATAAAGGTCAGCTTACAGTCAAAGATAAGCTACAAGAACTTTGCCTCAGGGACCACGAAAAGCATGACTTCACTGAGACAGAGTTCAGAATCGAAGGGAGTACCCATTTGTCAGCAAAAGTGCATCCAAACTGTTCTGGAGATAGAAAAGTTAAAACCATTTGCTATGGCCCACTTCAATAAACGATTAAGGGCAGTCCATAGCTACTCGTGTCAGTTATCGACATAAACCCCGTTTTCAACAGTAAAAGAGAGTGGTCCAGTGATGGCATTGATCTTTATACTGAAAAGTGTGACACTCAAGACACAAACCTAAAGGACTCCAAGTTCCTGTTGGTAAGAACGAGAAAGTATCGAACCCACATCAACTTAGAATCGCCTGCCTATTAACAAAAATTTAAAAATGGGTAAATGGCCACGCAACCCATATGTCTGGAGGTCTTGCAAAATGCCATACCTCCACGTAGTATCATAAGCCTTCTCAAGGTAAAAAAATACTGACTGGAGGTCTTGCAAAATGCCATACCTCCACGTAGTATCATAAGCCTTTTCAAGGTAAAAAAATACTGACTGGAGGTCTTGCAAAATGCCATACCTCCACGTGGTATCATAAGCCTTCTCAAGGTAAAAAAATACTGACTGGAGGTCTTGCAAAATGCCATACCTCCACGTAGTATCATAAGCCTTCTCAAGGTAAAAAATACTGATACAAGATGTCACTTAATAAAGGCTTCTCTGATTGACATTTCAAGTCGAATCAGTCCACGGTAGAGTGCTGTTGTCAGAACCCACAATAGGTGGGCGAGAGAAGATTGTTTGATTCGAGTAACCAAACAAGACGAGCATTAACCATCCTTTCTAAGGTCTTATAGAGACAGCTCGTCAAAGCGATTGGATGGTAGTTTGACGGTCCAACTAATGTACTGCCAAACTGATGAAGAGCAAGCTTGAGTTTCACTAGCATAAAGAAGTGATTATAGTCATAGAGACAATTAGCCTTAAAGAAAAGAGGTGATCACTCTTCTCGAGTTTTGATGGCTAAAAAGATGGAGGATGAAGCAGAAATACTAGATACCCGGTAAAGGCTTTCGCCTAGAATATCGACGATACTCCGGGCATCAGCAACTTCTTGACCATCGGAAAGCAAAATCGACAAGGGTGCATTAGTATATTGCTTACTGATCTTTCGAATCTTTCCCATATGACTTTGAACTGGTGGTAGAAGAGATGCTGATTGTGAATTTAATACAAGATTACTTTAGGCTTTGATGTCTTACCTGCCGAGCGTGTGCACTAGCGCGCTAAAAAGCAATGCGGTTTGGAAGTGTGGGATACCTATAAAAGGTATCCCAGGCCCGTTCTTGAGCGTTCTGTACCATGTAGCAGGCAAGATTTCACTATGGACGAAGATACTTTAGAAAACATATCGAGGTTTTAGGAATACATTGAGCGGCTGTCTGGACAATACAGCCAGCCACTACTGCCACGCAGTCGTCTATCGATGGCTTACAGACAACAGCAGCATTAAGTTCCGAAAAAGCAGTGAAATAGATCCAGTTCAACATCCACCACGCGTGAGCGGGTCGGTTGGCATTGGATGAACTTTCTCAAAATGATTAGAAAATGATCATTGTCAATCCTCCATGAAAAGTGAATGATAGCAGACCGAGAGGTCAACAGCACTAAAAGACTGACTAGGTGTATGAAAATAAGTATAAAAACAAGCATTGAAGAGAGAAAGGTTGTGATCAGAGAGCATACACTTTATGGAGCGACCCCTCCCTTCAATATCAGCACCTTCCCAGAGGGGATTATGTCCACTAAAGTTCCTCAGGATTAAAAAGAGAGAGAGCAACTGTTTAACGAGAGCATCAATGTCTAATTGATCCTAGGTCTCTCCAGGAGACAGGTAAAAAGAATAAACAGTGATGGCACAACCCAAGAAACCACTGATGGCTATGGCCTCCAAGGGTGTATCGAGTGACAAAGACAGGGTGGGCACATGCTGATAGACCAGCAGTGTCACCGGTCCATTAAACAACCTATTATTTCTGTACAAAAATATGCCAAAGTGTGACTGTATCGACAGGTTTCAGAAATGGTTCCTGTAATGAAAGACACACAAGATGATTGGAAAAATCAGTGCCTTGATATCATCTAAATTTGAACTATATCAATGTGGTCATTTTTATTTACATAAAGGAGAATTGGGCGGAGACTCCTTCTGTTTTCGACCACGTCTCTTCTCTTTGTTCTCTTAACTAAAAGGAAGCTTGTCGACCTTAATGAATCCCGCACTGGGTCGATTTGGCAGGCCTCTGTCATTAGAAAATTTCAGCGACTGAAAGCGTGAACGAATAATCGTTTTGCCTCTTGGGGTTGAACAATAAGATGGACCCAAGAAAACACCCAAACCCAGAACCAAAGAAAGTGAATCCGGGGATTTGCTGGAAGGAATGGTAGAGACAACGATTGGTGTTGACATTGACTCATCAACTTTCTTAACCATGGAGTGTAAAAGAGTTTTCACATGGTTTCTAAACGGTTCTTTTAAAGGCACAGAGAGATCTGTTTGCACTCCCACTATAGCAGTGGGACAGGGTGCAATAGCATACATTCGAGAAGAGTGGTGGACAGTAACTTTCAAGTCTCGGTATAAGAAATGTTGTGAACAAGCACTGTACCTTTTTCTTCCACACACCTAGGGCATGAATGAAAGTAAGATGGTTGAGAGCCACTACTATTAACACAATGAGGGTCTATTTCACACTCGTAGGTATCATTGTCCTTGCCACCGTAACGAACACACGTCAAGGGATCTCGACATGATGTTTTTGAGTGAGCAAACTGCTGACATTGAAAACATCTGAAAGGGTTTGGAATATATGGCCATACTTTTCAAATTGCATGACCTGCTTTGATTATGGCAGGTCGACGTGGTATGTAAACGTCAAAATTAGGACATTGGTTAGCATCATAATTCCATCTTTGCGAGTGGGCATAGGTCTCACTGCAGAAACTCCTTGGGTGGAGAAACCAGCGAGGATTTCTGACTCTCTTAAAAGTAGCTCCTCGTGATGAATTCAAAGTGGTATGGGGACTAGTATAGGAAGTAACATTAGTAGATATATCTTCAAGGCCTTCGAATGCAAGAAGAGTTCACTGTGCTTAGGAGTGGATGTTTCTACCAATATGTCCCCATAACGTAGCTTTTTGATAGACTTGAGAGAGCAAGCAAGCCCCCTAGTCCTTATTGAATAAAAAGGGAGATATTAGCTGTAAAGATTTGTCTGATAGATAATGTAATATCAGAAAATTAGGTATAAGTGTTGAAGAAGTTGAAGATTGGTGTTCAGAATCTTAAAGACTTGATCGCTTACCAATGGTTTGTTATCACTTTTATTTAGATTTTGATTAGGGTATCCATAATAAAAAAGAATATTTCGGTACCCACTGACCTTACCTACCACAGAATTCTACCAGGGGGACGCACTATAATGCCAAAAATGGACATTGCAGCAGTGTTAGCATTTTTTGAGCACTTTATCCAAACACTAGCATCAGACACAATGTCCACAACACCTGTGGACAACGCACAACACTGGTATTTAGTTGACCCTAGCCAAACTGAACCAGCCGATTGAACCTGGTGAGTCACCCCAAGGCCTCCCGTCAACAGGAAATCAAGGTCAAATTGGTGTGTTAGGGTTGGACCCCTCAACTACCATGATCATCTTCTCCCCTTCACGTGTCGCTACGCACAGCAAACACGTGGGTGGATGTTAAGATCCATTGAAAGTACAAAACCGTCTTTGGGAGGTCCCCTCACCATGTACAGGAATCCACACTGAAGGGCATAAATCTCTGGCTTTTTGAATTAGATAAATGCATTGAATCTCACTTTTATAATGTTTTATCGAGTGAAGGTGCCGACTGTATTCTGTAGTACCACAGCCGGAACCTTAGGCTTTCCGATTTGAATCTCGCCACGCTATTTATTTGGTCCTGCTCTGCTAAAGCTTACTATAAATCATTACTGTCGAAACCTTTGGTAGGAATCAAATCATTTACGGTTGTTATGGAACAAGTTTGAGAGTCTTCTAAAGGTGCATATGAAAATACAAAACTCGTTCATTAAGAATTCATCCCTTACTAGTGAAGACGCGACATGCTCACTCGTTTGTAAGTGATTAATTCATTTCGTAGACACTAAGAAACAAACAGAATGTCCACACAAAACATATAATAGTCTGCTGCAGGGCGTTCATAACTTTCATTGTTAACGTATTTGTACTAGAGAACATTCTTCACAATAAACTGAAACTTGATAGCACTGGATATAATTGGATGAACAAGAAGCTGAGCTGACATGTTCTAATCTTTTTGACTTGCGAACATAGACCAATTAATGGAAACTTTGTGACATCGGTATCAATCTCTCAGTGTTAGTTAAGTCAAGTTATATTTGGTCAATATTTCCTCGAATTCCTTATCTTACGCCATCACTCCTTAATCAGATATGCATCAACTAACTAGTAGTTGTATAAAGAAAACCAGAAGTAATTCTAAACAAATAATGCAAAAGTGGCTGCTTAACTAAGTATCGTGATACACAAGTATTTCCGTTCTATTCAGCTGTAACAGAACATGTTAGACTAGCAGCTGGATGAATAAAATTGAAGGGGAATGGAAAGTACCAGGACCCAAAACTAAACTAGGAAATCTCGATTATATTTGATTTTGTCTTTGTTTGCGTAATGTTTTGTAGTTTAAACCTGTTTTAAGATAGGATATAGATATAGCAAACTTCTAGGGCTTAGACAAAGTTTACAAGAAGAATGCAATAATGAGGCTGCCAAACAAATCAGATTTCAACCGACTTACCGGGAACGAGAGGTATGACTTCCTGGTTTGCTGCCTCTAACAGCATACTTTTATCTTCTCTGTTATTGGACTTTTACCTAACAAACATTTTGCTGTCTCTTAAGGCTGGCAGCTTAATATCGAAAAATTAAAAAAAAAGGTTTTCAGTAATAATATACCTTTCCACAATTTAGAGCAAAACACCCCCTATTTAATTCTAAGTGTAATTATTTTAATAAAAAATATCATTATGAATACTTATTCATGTTCAATACGCTCAAAATGCATATATGTTCGACTCTACACAGTATTAGCAACAATAATATTTCAATCAGGGTAAAATGGTAAAAAGTAGCCTAAAAATGTGCATTTTATACATTATTAACTACATTGTTTGCAGTATTATAGAAATAAAATCAATATATTCACTTAAATTTAATTAGCATATCAATCACACACTATAACATGAACTCAGAAGATAGCCTGATATGACTTTGCTGAAAGAAAAACCAACAAACCATGCCAACCAATGAACATAACAACTGTATTTGATAAGGTGACAGCAAAAGCAAGGATATATGTCAGAAACGGACTAATAATTCATACAATACTACTAATGGAAGTGTCAGGAATTTTAATACCACCGTATAACATCTTTTGTCACCCCTAAATGGTAAAAACATTTACCAACAAGAAATTCAGTAAATTTTCAACTCAATTTCTGTAAGAATGTATATATAAATTTATTGTATTTGTTTAATTTCTCCAGATAATAGCTATATTTATTTGCAGTTTGGAAATTTTTAATGAACATAAATTTGATCAAACCACCATGGAAGTAGACCAGACAGTCAGATGCCGACCACTGCCTGTTTAATCCCTCAGGGAAAACACTCCTGTCATTCTTCAAAAGTCTAAACAAAATGCATCTTGGTGTACCATTAACATTACGTATTAGTGCAGAGTTTAGTGGTGTTTATTACTGACTATGGTTTCTCAAAGATCAAACACATTCGTTACCACAACATATGTTGAGTTTCATTTAAAAGCATATCGAATATTTGACAATGAAACTCTGTTGCTTCCAAAGAGATCTTAAGACACAATTAGAGTTAAAAGAGAAGAATCACCAGGATTCAATATTCAAATAGATTGCGGGCCCAGAATGGCCAAGTGGGTTAAGGCGTTCGACTCATTATCTGAGGGTCGCGAGTTCGAATCACAATCGCACCAAACATGCTCGCCCTTTCAACCGTGGGGTCGTTATAATGTAACGGTCAATCCAACTATTCGTTGATAAAAGAGTAGCGCTAGAGTTGGCGGTGGGTGGTGATAACTAGCTGCCTTATATCAACGCAAGTCGTTCCTATTTTTGAAGAAAGACAAAGGGAGATCGGGCGTTTACTAGTCAACACAATCACAGCCAACACGTGGGTTATTTTTATCAAGTAATGGAATTTGACCCTTACTCTTATAACGCACTTATAACAAGAAAATGTTAAGCGCGAATTGTGTGACGGTAACAAGGCGCAAATCACGGAACATCAGATCCCCTATCCGACAAGGTAACCATTCTGTAATCGACAGAATTTTTGATAAAACATATAAAATACCACAACAACAATCTTTATAAATAATAACCTTATAGTTCTTAATCTTCACAAACCCCTTTGCAATTGGCGCTTTCTCTCTTTGAGATGAAAATTCAATTTTAAAATTTAATTTATTTTATTAGTGCTGTGAATGCTTTATTTACATAATCTTATCTATTCAAAATACCTAAGTCACCAGGCTCGGCATGGCCAGGTGGTTAAAGTATTCGACTCGTAATGTGAGGGTTGCAGGCTCGAATCTTCATCACATGAAACATGCTCGCGTTTCAGTCGTGGGGTCGTTATAATGTTACAGTCAATAACACTCTTTGTTGGTAAAAGAGTTGGCAGTGGTGAATAGCTGCCATCTCTCTAATCTTACACAGCTAAATTAGGGACGGTTAGCGCAGGTAGCTCTTGTCAGGGGCGTAGATGTTTTACACCTGATGGGGGGAATGATTTTTGCAACAATTTATGTGGACTGTTCAATTTGGAAATTGATAATATATGATTACGTGAACCTGAAAGCTGTAAACATGCAGTCACAGAGTAATCTTGTTGCCACGATAATTGTATGTATACTTAGGCCTACTGACTGATACTTACGAACTATCGCTTAGATTGAAAAGCTTAGAAACACGCCTATATTAAAAATGCACGTTTTGGCTACTAAAAAAGCCTACATCTAGGCCTAATTATGTAATTCGATTGGTAAGAACACGAGAATCACAAGAACAAACACACAATTTGTAGGCCTGTGATCCAATAAAACAATTCAACAGACCAAACTGTATGGGGAATGATTGTATGCACCATACCCCCACCTAAAATAAACGGGGATGTATACCCCCATCCCCCCAGGATCTACGCCCCTGGCCCTTGAGTAGCTTTACGCGAAATTCCAACCTAAGCCACTTCCTTCTTCATTTCGTTAAGCTGTAGCTGTTCTTTGTTTCGACATAAGCTATTAATCTCTTCAGTTTTCATACTTAATTTTAACTTTCTTTTACTTAAAATTATAATTAAAGCCAACCTTGTCACCTTGGTCACAATACTATTAAAATTTCTTGCATTTTGCTTTCCTTTTGTTTCCTAACAATGTTGTCAAAACGTAAAAATAATTCTGATAGTATTTTTTCCCGTTTCCATTGGTTTAAACTATGATAGTTAGTTATCACCATTAAATTCCATCAAAGAACATAGGGTCGCAATCGCTTGCGAATTCTTCAACAAGTATTTATGTGAGTTGGTTGTTAGCCCACTGCACCTAGCCGTCCCTAATTTAGTAGTGTAAGACTAGAGAGAAGGCAGCTAGTCATCACCACCCACCGCCAACTCTTGGGCTACTCTTGTACCAACGAATAGTGGGATTGACCGTCACATTATAACGCCCCCACGCCTGGGAGGGTGAGCATGTTTGGCACTACGCGGGCGCGAACCCGCGACCCTCGGATGACGAGTCGCACGCCTTACGCGCTTGGCCATGCTAGGCCTAAACTATGATAAGTTATGTATAATTCTATCTAGATCATAAAATAATTTAGTTTAAAATTATTCAATCTTGCTTGTTTTTGTTCCTTATTAGTATTTTCTGTTCCTAAATAACACAGTGAACAAAATCCATCCACAATATATAAAAGGCTGAATTTTTCCCCCTAAGAAAATCAAAGGTTTTCTCGATTTTTTTTGCTTTATCAACATTTTTACTGTGTTTCATTATTCAAAATTTTCTGCAATACTTTATGATAATTTTTATTGTTATTTACTTTTATTAGATCGAACTTTATTCTCATTTTCAATCATTAACATTCATTCAAAAACTTAAGATGCAGCCTATTTTTTATCTGAACATAAAGTTTCCCAATCTCTTAAAAACTATAAATTATACGTATTACATAAGACGGCTCGTCATGGCCAGGTGGTTAAGGCACTAGGCTAGTAACCCGAGGGTCGCGTTATTATGCCACGGTCAATCTCGCTATTCGCTATTAAAGAGTAGCCCACAAGTTGGCGGTGGATGGTGGTGACTAGCTGGTTTCCCTCTAGTCTTACAGTGCTAAATTAGGGACGGCTAGCACAGATAGCCCTCTTGTAGCTTTGCGCAAAATTAAAAACAAATCAAAATCAAATTACTTAAAATATCCATAAAAGATGACTTAAAAATAGATTCACCAAACTTTACTTATCATGTCAGTAAATGCGATGATTAAATTAATTTTCACAATTTATATCTTATTATTGCCTCCAAATGGCACGGTGGTACGACAACACTAAAAACCAGGCTTCGATACCTATGGTAGGCAAAGCTCTTTTGCAGCTTTGTGCGTAATTACAAACAACATTTCATTATTATTTCATTACATTTTTAAATATTTTTTGACATTAAAAGTCCATGAGACAATTTATAATTACTAAACATAAATTCAAATCCTTCTTCCTCCAACCAAGACAATTTAAAGGATCCAGGATTAAACTAAATCAATTTTCATTTCACACAATTGAAATTTGAAACCTACTCCTTGTATACATTTAACGTAGACCATAATCACAAACTTTCGTTATTAATTTGAACGATATTCAGGTGACAATCTAAGAAAAGTTAGATATTTCAAAAAATAAAAGTTACTTTCAATTTAGGGGGATTTCTATTACAGATGTAATAGAATCCAACTCTGGCTTAAGTTTCTTGATGTATGGAGTCTCTTTTGTTCTTAAATCTAGTTCGTTGTTGGAAATGCATACTACATTAAAGCTCTTTCATATTAAAACTCTCGTCATCACAAAAAGCTCTTTTTACCTGCATTTCCATCACGTTCTTGTATTTATTATCTCTTATATCTCGTTTATATCAAGAACAAATATATCGAACAAGGTATAAGAGAGATTTATTATCAATAACCTCTGACAATGGAAACTTTTTACAATTGCTTTTATTGACCATTGCTAGGTTGTTTGTGCATCAGTTCAACAACTTTAACTTTCACAGCAACATTATCTTCTAAAACATTATATGCTAACTCAAATTGTGAGAGATTAGACCAGTGTGTCTAGCTGTAGATCCAGATTTGCTGTACATTATATTACAATGTTGTTATTTACTGTATTATTACATGTAGCAATACTTTATCATTAAGGAGAAACTTTAGTAATGTATGACGCACTGTAATTAAATTGGTATTCTCTATATAGATAATTTTATTGTGCTTAAGACTCTACAACTGCAGGTAGATCTTCCTTTTATTGTGTAAAAATTAAGTGCATACAAAATTACACGTTGTGCACCATCTTGCTCTTGCAACAACATAACGCCAGCCTAACCATCACTGATTACGTATCCAGTAAAAATAAACAATCTGATCTTTTCTGAGTTACGTCTGGAGTATCAATTAAAATACTTTCTCACCACTGGAGTAACTCTTTACTTTCCTAGATCCATTTTAGACGTGATTAGGCCTTTATATGTGCATAGTTAATAGTAATCTTACTTTTGATAAGTTAGCCAAGAAGTATCAAATATATAAAGCAAAATTAATAAAATATGACAGAATAAAAGAGATGTATTTCTTACCAATTAGAAATATTCTACTTTTGTACAAATAAACTCACATATTCTTGGATTTCATTTTAGTCCTTCTTTCTTAAAGTATCTTAGGATCGCGCGATCAATCTGAAATGTTCATAGAATCATTAACGTGTCATAGATATATATGAAGCATCTACTAGTTATTAATTTTGCAATACATATTTCATCAATATTTGAAGTAACTTCCTTTATATTGTATAAATAGCATTAAAAAAATTTCAGAATGTTATTCTCTAGTTCTTAGATCTGCTTTATTCATCCAGTTCTATTGGCCAATATCCAGAAACGAAGCCTAAAATGGTGAAAAAGTGGAAGTTCCCAATTATATCCAGATGTTCATTTATGTGAGTAAGTGGAAATGCGATTACGCATGATATTTTGATTTCCATACAGAACATTTTGATTTTATTGTTTTTACTATCATCACAAGTAATTACCATATACTTTCTGCAAATGATTCTATGATTACGTCCATTAGCATCCAGCTATATCTATAACGCTCCAGCTAAAGATACGTAGTAGTTGCCTTATAGAATGTCAATGTTGAACTTATTTCTTTAGAGAATGTTCTTATTAGGAAGAGTATACATAATTCTCTGGAGTACATTTAGCAAATTAATTTATTTCCTTTTTGTACATATATTTTTATTTATTTCGGTACTGTTATTTAAATTTGTAATTTATATTTAATATATGTACGTTTCTTGGTTTGTTTTCCTTTCATCTTATTATATCCAATATTAGATCCAATACAATTCCTTTTTTATTTCATCTATTCATATTCTCATATTTTACACGTTTTTAAAATTCAATACATGTTCTATTGTTCCTGTTTTTCTTATGTCACATATAATATTTTCTTACGTTTCCTGCATATCTGATCTTTTTGACAGATCTAGTTTTTCTTTCCTCAAAAGATATTTCCGCATCTTAATTTGATCCATTAGTTCGTTTTTACTTTTCTTGTTTTCTCAAATGTTCCATCTCTCCCACGATACAGAAAGATAAATGCACATTCACGAAATTAAAAATATTTGATATTACAATTGGAAATTATGTTCCAGGTTACTACAGGTTAGTGATAGAGTAATGTAACAAAACAATTAGAACGTTCTCTGTCCTTTATAATATACAAAAGCCACAATCATTGTTCTGTGTAGTTATATATTAGATAAAGTACAATAGTTTGATGGATATAAGGTTAGTAAAGGTCTTTTAATTGAGAGAAAGTGTAACTATAATTGTACACTAGTTTAATTGAACCATATTTTTATGAAAGTTAATTTAACCTTTGTAATACATACATTATTTATAAATATTAAAGTTTATCATACTGTCAAAGGATTTTATCCCTCATATAACACTGTAGAGAATAGATAGTCAAATTATAAGAAGATTTGTTTAAGCGCAAAGCTACCATATGGGTTATCTGTACTCTGCCCACAACGAGTATTGAAAACCGTTTCTAGCGGTATAAGTCCGCAAATTTATCGTTTTGCACTAGGGAGTAATTATAAGATGGAGGATACTGTTTTTTCTTTAGATGCCTAAATAACTACAGCTTCAAAGAAGCCTGACTATGTATAGATCTTTGTGTGTTATGTTTTCAGAATTATATTTTAATAATAAATATGTGACTTTTAGCTCAAAAAAGAAAGTAATAGCTCAGAATAGAAAAGAGTTTCCTATTGTACCATCAAGCACCGAGAATTTCATGAGTGTACACTTAGCTTTTAATATTGTTATGTAAAGTGGATGAATAAATAATTTTGTTTTATTGACTATTAAGATTAGTGACATATAAAATACATTCTTTATTATCAGAGTGGACATAACAGTTCAGTTGGATTGTATATATATTGTATATTTAAAACGTGAAAGAAAAGATGTGCATTATCTTGTCTATTATCTTAAGAAACTTGAATGATACTGATATAAAATATCTTGCTGTTTGTTTATTTTGTATCAACAACTGTTTTACTTGTTTTACCCAGTAAAGTATCGTTTAAAACACTGTATCAGTTATTAACATTCCCTTATTTACTAGAATGTAACATTTTCATCCGATACACGAATTCCAGTATTGATCAACATGTGTCTGAGGGTCAAAGCATTGATCAACCTTTGACGTCTCTTTTTGAAAAGACAATGCTTTTTTATGGATATATATATATAATTTTAAATAGTTTGTTTGTAATTTCGCGTAAAGCTATTTGCGCTAACTGTTTCTATTTTAGCAGTCTGAGACAAGAGGGAGGGCAGCTAGTCATCACCACCTACCGCCACCTCTTGGGCTACTCTTTTACCAACGAATAGTGGGATTGACCGTCACTTGTAACACCCCAAAGCTGAAAGAGCAAGCATATTTGGTGCGACGGGGATTTGAAACCGAGACCCTCAGATTACGAGCCGAGCGCTCTAACCACCTAGTCATGTCGGGCCATTACTAATATAATAAATAACACTGAAGATAGCCATGGGTTGTGAGTGTATTCTTTATAGTAAATATTTCGGACAATTAGTATGATCTGTGTGTAATTTTTTTATATTGATTGCCAGTGTAAGAAATTCTAAGAAGAATGTTTATACAAACACAACTTTTGTCCTGTTTATAATTACAATGTGTGGTAAAATAACTAATGCAAGAATGTCAAAACTGACCATTGTGGTTGTCGATGTCTTCAACATACACTATTTGTTGTACGACAACAACGTTTCAAATCATTTTCGAAATATTATAGCAAAATATATTTAAGATGATAGTTAGACATTAATGTGCAATGAAATGACACATATTTCACATGTTTATATAAATATCATAGATAAGAACTGAATAGATCTTTCATTTTGAAAAAAAAAATATATTCCAAGCCAACTGAAATATTCTGATTTTTTGTTTGGGCACAGTGCATAATAATTGTATGTTAATCGTTAGGTGAAACCATCCCGGTCTTCTTAGCTAAAGGTTGTTTATTGTTCTTATTGTTTTCAGTTAAGCATAAAGCCTCACAGTGGACTATCTGTACTCTTCCCTAAACGGGTATCGAAATCCGGTTCTTTGCGTTGTGGGTCCGCAGACATACCGCTGTGCCACCGGGGAGGAAATGTAATTTGAAGTGAAGAAGATAATGTCCTCTGTAGCTCTGCAGTGGTTTTGTATATTTTAGAATCACAGTCCGTATGTGCCTGACCACATGTTGATACTTGTAATTCTTAAAAGTCTGTGTCTATATTGTATCGCAGTTTCGATTCCCGTTACACCAAACATGCTCGCCCTTTCAGTCGGGGGCGTTATAATGTTATGGTTAATCCAACTATTCGTTGGTAAAATAGTAGCCCAAGAGTTGGCGGTAGGTGGCGATGACTAGCTGCCTTCCCTCTAGTCTTATACTGCTAAATTAGGGACAGCTAGCGCAGATATCCCTCTTGTAACTTTACGCGAAATTCAAAACAAACCAAACCTAACCAGACTGTATAGTGCGATTTTCTCATTGTCGTCTTATTCCGAAAACTGTATACAGTTTGGTATTTTAACTAACAGTAATGTTAAACAGTAAGTTGTTCATTTATTACACTTAGTTGTTGGACGATAAAAGTAAATTAAAAGTTGTAATAGTGATCTCATTCAAATAATATGTATATTTTACTTGAAAGTAAAACAAGTGTTCTACAGACCATTTTCTGAAAGAAGCTATGAACATTTTACAAGTGTATTCCATACTTTCATCTGTGTCTGTCAGTGATCAATGCCTACATAGGAAATGGATGGATAAACAGAAAGTCATTTATTTGTTATTTTTAGTTGGAGTAAGTTGTATTAGTACAGGTGCTAAAATAAGCGAAATAATGGTTTTTAACGTGACTAATCTAGACATCGAAGACGCGATTATGTATGGAAGTATACTAATAAATGTCACAGCATGTTTGTGAAAATCTTATGCATGTTCATTAAAATAATGGTAATTAAATATAGACGTTGATAACATGTGAAAGTATATTTACGTATTTACGGAACAAGTTATAAAACTGTAACGTATAATGTGTCAAATGTTTGTTTTTGAATTTCGCGCAAAGCTACACGAGGCCTATCTGCACTAGCCATCCCTAATTTAGCAATGGAAGACTAGAGGGAAGGCAACTAGTCATCATCACCCACCGCCAACTCTTGGGCTACTCTTTACCAACGAATAGTGGGATTGACTGTCACTTTTTATAACGCCCCAACAGCTGAAAGGGCGAGCATGTTTGGTGCAAAGAGAATTCGAACCCATGACCCTCAGATTCCGAGTCGAATGCCTTAACCCACCTGGCCATGCCAGGCCAGTGTGTTTCAAATGAAATAATTTTTCAAGTAATAAATTTAAATTGGTAATAGTGTAAATTTTAATTATTCTATATTAATTAATATAGATGACCTCTCTTGAAAGACAATGATAAAAATTCTGTTAGTTTGGTTTTGAATTTCACGCAAAGCTACACGAAAACTATCAGCGCTAGCCGTCCCAAATTTGGCAGTTTAAGACTAGAGGGAAGGCAACTAGTCATCAGCATACACCATCAACTCTTGGGCTATTCTTTTACCAACGAATAATGGAATTGATTGTCACATTATAACGGCACCACGGCTGATAGGACGAGCATGTTTGGAGTGATGAGGATTCGAACCTGCAACCTTCAAAGTACCAGCCGAGTGCCTTAACCACCTGGCCATGAATTGTGTTAGTAACCTTTGTAAAACATGTGTAAAAGAATTATTTTGTCACACAAAGTCAAACTTGTGAAAGCGTTTGAATTAATTCATAAAATAGTTTTTTAGGACATATAACTAAATTAATAGCTTAGTAATTAGCACATCTTTTTTGGACGCTTTAATTATAAGTAATTTAATAAATTAATGAAGTTGTGTTAAACGTTATTTATAGGACAGTTTAATTATAAATGATTTAAGTATATAATGAATTAGCGTCAAGCATCTATTTTAGGACGATTTATTTATGAATGATCTAATTAACTAATAAATTAGGAATTATATCAGTTAAATATTTTGATGTTGAAACATCCAATTGTACTTTTAATTACTTTATGATATTGTTCGTTAAGGACAGAAATTTTAATTAACTAATGAGTTGGTGTCTTAAACCGCCTGGTTACAGTAATGAACAATGGAACTATGGGGAGACTATTACATCATAGCCGTCTGTTTGGTATCGAACTATAATTTCAACCCTCTCTAATACTTTGTGAAAGTATTACGTCTTATGTCCGCCAGTTATGGCGAACTAGACATTATCATCTTTACCCTTTCCCTTACTGTACAAACACACATGTAGCACCCTCTGTTCTAACTGCTTGTATAGTACAGCTTGTACGTCTTTTAATATAGTTTGAAACAAGTTTGTATATGTGTGACATTAAAATGATATGTTTTTGTTTGATGGATTTCGTGCAACTCTTTTCAAGGGCTATCTGCGATAACTGTCCATATTTTTGATGTGTTGGACAAAAAAAAAAAGAAACTATCTAAACTACCTTCTAATCTTGGGTCAACTTACCAATGAATTGTAGAATTTACCGTTACATTATAACGGCCTTATGGCTAAAAGAGCGATAATGTTTGGCGACGAGTTTCGACCCAGCGATTAGCAAGTTACAAACAAACTACCATGCTAAATCAGACCGAAATTATGGTGAATATTATTTTATGGGATTTGTTTTGTTTATTTTCTTTTATGCTAATTGGGTTATTTTTTAATATCCACTCTACAAATCATCGTTTTTTAAGTATATTATAGAAAGCATAGTGTTTCAAATGTAATGTACAATGTAAAACATATATAATGTAAAATACAATGTTTTAAAAGAATGACGTTATATAGCTGCAGGGTTATGATTTTGCTCCTCTTGGTTAAATGCATTTATAAGAAGTTACAAAATTCTGTAAATATAATAATCCCAAAAGGATTAAGTCTATTATAATATTTTTTAAACCTTCTACGTGAACACTCTCTAACAGCGCGTGGCTGATGGTTTGGCAAAAGAGCACAATGAGCTATCTATGCTTTGCCTGTTACTAGTGTCGAAACCCGAATTCTAACGTCGTAAAGTCTGCAGAGTTACTGTTGAGCCATAAATGAGGATAACGAATACCTGCCTAATAGCAAGTTAAGTGTGTTTTTCTTATAGCAAAGCCACATTGGGCTATCTGCTGTGCCCACCGAGGGGAACCGAACCCCTGATTTTAGCGTTGTAAATCCGTAGACTTACTGCTGAACTAGCAGGGGGCACCAAGTTAAGTTAAAGTAACTTAATATTTTTGTGTACAAACCAGCACATGATACTGAAGTTTTTAATATATATATACGTTTTGTTACTGGATTGTCTTCTTTTTAAAGTATTAAATTGATTTATTTTATGTAAGACTTAAATATTTTCGAATGTACAGAAAATAAATATATCTCATATAACAAGGATTTTAGTTCTTTATTGAAAAAAATTAGTTCGCTATGAACATTTACTTTAGTATTTGCGGTCTTTTTATACGAAATAAACATATTTTCACGTGATTCTGAATGAAGAGAAGCCCACTTGAAATAAAATGTATCTCAGAACGGCTAATAGGGGTATTAACACTTTTAACTTCAGGTTAACCTGAAGATGACCTAGCAAAGTTGAAACGTTCTTCTCTGCTTTATTATTAAAAGTCTTAATACCCATTCCAAAAGTTGTGAGATACATATTTTCATGTGGTTTTAGTGGGCAGTCCCAGATTTATCTTGACATTCTATTAAACCATGGAATTTGTCCAATGATACAACTCATCTTTAATTTTAAGAGAACTGATGAAATCTGACATATATATGTGTGTGTGTGTGTGTGAAAGGTCGCGCCTAATGGTTATCATGCCATATTTTGAATTTGAGGGCTAACGGTTATACTAAAATATGACGCCCTGGTAGGACAGCGGTAAGATGACCCGATGAGGTCACAGTAGATAGTCGAATGCATCTTTCCTTTAAAATAAAGAAAAATCGAACCAACAAAATAGGGCATGGCCACCAAGTAAAAACATTCAAACTTGTAAGAACGAAGGTTACATCAACTTGATCAGTGTTGAACCGTCCATTTCTGAAGCGTAAAACTTACTTTTTTTTTAATGTTACTCCGCGTGATACAAAATACTAGTACCATTCTGGCCTTTCAACACATCGATACGGGTGTGGCAATAGTTGCTATTTCTATATTTCCTTCATTTATCGAGTGCTTGTCTACACCAGTGTAGTTTGTTTGGCTTATTGCTCTTAGCAACACCTGGAAAATATGTAGCAATTAGGCCAGATAAACATTATATCAGTGGTTCAGATAGTTGTACGATAACTATTGTCTTATTAGTAGTTTTCCAAAACTGAAAGTAAATATCTATGCAGCGCAGATAGCCCTCGAGTAGCTTTGCGCGAAATTCAAAAGAAATAAACAAATATCTACGTTTTTATTGC
Source organism: Tachypleus tridentatus (assembly GCF_004210375.1). NCBI lineage: Eukaryota > Metazoa > Arthropoda > Merostomata > Xiphosura > Limulidae > Tachypleus > Tachypleus tridentatus. The sequence goes on from NC_134829.1 coordinate 18,464,560, forward strand.
CATTCTGGTTAGTTGTTTTCAAGCAAAAATTATGTATGTAAGCACAAGTCTATAAATATCACTTTTGTTTCTGGAGAATTTCTTGTTAAGTAATTATGGTAGAAAATAAATTATTTCGAAATTTTATGACATCTTGTAAAGAAGAAAAAATTTTACAATTGTATTTAAACGTGTAGTGTTTTACTTTTCATAATTGTAAAAGTAATGCTTTTTGTATATTATTATTAGTGAACGCAAAATGCTGTATTTAAAGATTTTGACAAATGGTATAGTTGTTAAAATAAGCCAAGTTTTACAATATTTCTATTGGCTGTATGTGTAGTGCCTATCACATGTATTTAACATTTTTTTTAAAGCTAAAAAATATATTATATACATGCTATACTTTTTAGTGTTGGAAGTGCACCGAACCTCGATTCAGTCTCTGGGAAGGGGAAGTGTTAAAATGTTTTTGAAGATCATTATTATATATTTAACAATTAGTTGAATCGTAATAATAATATAGTTCTAGAAAACTAAGTTGAGAGCTATAATTGTGTACGTTTGTTCCTTGTTAATTAAGCACAAAGCTAAAAACGTATCATCTGAGTTCTGTCCACCTCGAGTATCGGTTGTTTGAACTTCGCGCAAAACAACTCGAGGGCTATCTGCACTAGCCGTCCCTAATTTAGCAGTGTAAAACTAAAGGGAAGGTAGCTAGTCATCACCACCCACCGCCAACTCTTGGGCTACTCTTGTACCAATGAATAGTGGGATTGACCGTAACATTAAAACGCCCTCACGGCTGAAAAGGCGAGCATGTTGGATGCGACGGAGATGCGAACCCGCGACCCTCAGATCACAAGTCGCACGCCTTAACCCACCTGGCCATGACGGCGGGCCTTCGAGTATCAGAGCCTGATTTATAACCCAGAATTATAAGCCCTCTGATTGACTGATGACCCATCGGGAGCAACTTTATTAGTCTAAGAATGAAGTACAGTACTAAACACTATTGGCAGAATACAGTGTAAAAGTAAAAATTTTGCTGTAATACTAATATATATAATTTATATCTTATAAAAGAATAATTTTAGATGATTTCGGTCAGCTCGGTTTTAACGTTTAATTGGTGTGCTTCCCTTATAATTAATTTTTCCTATGTAACTTGTTAGAAACCTTCAAAATGTTAACCTAACTATACCTCTAAGCTTTCGTTTAGTTTGGTAGTACATTATTTCAAGGACGTCAATACTGTTTCAGAGGGAATTTCATAGATGCCAACTATTGTTTGTTCTTGAGGAAGTGAATGTTGGAGTCAGTACGAACTAGCAGTACCTGACAATTAATGCTCTAAGCTAGATTAACGCCTAGTGAGAGTGAAATCTATTCAACAATTTGTACAAAAATAGTAACTGACAAGAAAGAAAAATAACTTCTGTTTTCAGTTCCGGAAAGTTTATATATATATATGTATATTTATAGCCAACAGTCACACATATTTCAAGCCCAGAACGGCTAATTCTCTTTCTGTAGTCTAGAAAGTTTAATCCAGAATGGTTTGCAAGGTTCGATTCTGTTCAGTGAATAATTTAATTACATTGAATGTTTTTCGAACTTGTTAAAATTGGCAACAAGAAAAGCTTCAATAACCATTGGAAAATATTATTATCTCAAGGAATAATAACTAATTACGTTCTGTTTGCATCGTGAGGACTAAACAATTCTAGTAACTATTTGAAATTTACCACTTTTTATTAACAAAAGTAAATGTGCTGTATAATTAATTGTATATATTTTTTTTAGGTTTTCGTGTTGGCTGTCCTCGTTGGTGTTGCTTTGGCAGGATACGACGGTTACGGTTATGCAGATTACGTAAGTAAATCATTGCTTGAACTAAACACTTATTTAAATACGTGTATCATATAAAGCACAATTTTCATGGAAAATATAATAATGATTATGTATTCACTACCATATTCTTATTAATAACCCAAAAATTGACAATATTTGATTTGTCTGTGCAAACATAAAATGTTAGAAGTAATATTTCTTTTTATTTACCGATCATTAGCTTTTGGCTTTTAAGGTTGATTGTTTGTATGTCCATATATATGTTTTTAGTATCTTTATTGGTGACGTTTAATTTTAGAATAGAGAGAAGAATAAAAGTATTAGGTTTGGTAATTTTGTGTCATTAAACGTTCACTTTGATTGTAAATTTTCTTCTATTCTATGAACTAAAAATGTATTGGGTTTATTTTCGACGTTTGTAAATTGTTCAAACATATTTTTAAATTTAAATATTGAGCCTTAATTATCATTATTATCCATACCTTTTCGCGTATACATAAATAGACACAAACACATATCGATGTTTACACATATTACAAAGTGTAACATTTTATCTTCTAGTATTATCCTCAGCCTTACCAGTACGGCTATGAAATTAATGACTACTATGGAAACCAACAATGGAAACAAGAAAACAGCGATGGTTACAATAATGTAATTGGCGGTTATGGTTACAGAGATGCTTATGGTATCTGGCGTTCAGTAAGATATGTAGCTGACGGCTATGGCTTCAGGGCTGAGGTTTCCAGCAATGAACCTGGGACTTCCAACCAAGATCCTGCCCATGTTTATTCCTATTCAGACGCTTATTACAACTACTGAGTATAGAACGTTTCGGGAGTCGAAATAAAACTATTAGATGTTTTTCATTGGCTTCACTTTTGATGAAAGTTGTGAAATTTTATTATTCATTTTTGTTCTTCAATGAATATTAAAATTATATATATAAAGCTATAAGGCAGCACTTAGAGACGGCATGATCATGCACTGCTGTATAATTATTTTGCTACCTTACTGAGCATATTATGAAGGTAATTTCAAATATTATGTTCTCATGTTTCAAGATTTTTGTAATCTGATAAAGACATCCATAAAAATACTTTATATATCTTTATTATTTACCTTTATGTGCTGACATAAATGCACGTATGTTAAATGTAAAATAAAAATATAATTTAAATCTTTACACTCACAAAACATTCTCGTGCTTTGCCATGATAATTAGTGGTAAATGAATGATCTGATCTGGTTCTCAGTGTTTGTTTATCACTACCCAGTAAAAGAATGTTATGTTTTTCAGACAGTTTTTTTTTTGTGACGATGCTTAGTCAAGATTTCAAGAAGGTAGAATGTGTTGTTAGTCTGCTAGAAGTTTCATATTTTTAAGCCTAAATGCAGCTTAGTTACTCAGCTTAATAAATTATAGTGGAATTTATCGGTATTATTAAGTTATTTATGACATAAGCGATTACTCAAAGCTTAAGATGCATATTCTATATCAGATTTTGATTTTTTTGGTATAGTTTAATTGCAATATATTTATTGTTCGCATAACATGTGTTTTTATTTGTTATTATGATACAGAACTGTCTAAATAAAGCTTTTGCTTTTTGACATTGAATCTCATCATACTTATTTTCCTCAAGCTTTTCAATGAACTATACAAACTGGAGAAACTTAAGTTTTTAACATGAAAAAGTATTTAATTAAGCCTACAGATGATTGAATTTCGTTCGTTGTAACAAAATAAACAACAAACAGCTAAACTATTAATTTAAGCAATAGTGTGTGCATTGAACACTGTTGCATAACTTACAACTAAATTTTACTCACTAGAAGTATTTTTATAGCATTTCTACTGTATATGATTCAACTAATCAGTGTCTTAAATGCAATAGCAGAATAATTATTCTGTAAACCTAACGGCTACCTTATTTTTAGCTAAATAATTACACTATGTAACGAAATTTTTCCTTTTTCTTGTTCCTGGACAGAAAGAGTTATCTCCCAATTGCTTATGCCTAAAGTAAATGGAAAAAACCTATTTTTCTCTTCAAACTTTGCTTTTGTGACCTGGGTAATGAAATTTTGAAATTTACTCATTTTCCAGAACATTCCGGGTAAATTCAGTGCTGAGTAGCTGATAGAGTATTTTCTCGAACTTACGAAAAATTTCAAGAACTTTCTAGAATGTTGTAGAACTTACGAGAATTTTCAAGAACCTTTTAAAATTTTCTAGAACTATCTATAGTAATATATATATACAGAGGCTCATCATTCACCACTTCAGTTTAGTTCTAGTTGCAAGCCTGGCATGGCCTAGCGCGTTAAGGCGTGCGCTTCGTAATCTGAGGGTCGCGGGTTCGCACCCGACTCGCGCCAAACATGCTCGCCCTCCCAGCCGTGGGGGCGTTATAATGTGTCGGTCAATCCCACTTTTCGTTGGTAAAAGAGTAGCCCAAGAGTTGGCGGTGGGTGGTGATGACTAGCTGCCTTCCCTCTAGTCTTACACTGCTAAGTTAGGGACGGCTAGCACAGATAGTCCTCGAGTAGCTTTATGCGAAATTCCAAAACAAACAAACAAATAAGTTCTAGTTGCTTAAGTGAACACATAGACCTATCTGATTTTATCATAAATGATATCAAGAAGCTACAAGCATTCTCTAGACGCATTCTGCTATGTATATGGCTAACTTATCAAGACAAGAAAGTAAAAGTACTCTGTGACAGCATCTGCTAAAATGTGTGAAACCTACAAGACATATTTTGGCATGTTTGTCAGAGATCAAAACAAACCCTGGGCACCTCATTTTACCTGTGAACACTGCAAAAAACTTTAGAAGGTATGACGGACAATTTTTGCTTGCTTGAATAGTAAGATTTTATATTATATAAATTTTAGACCTTTTAAAATTTAAATATATTTCAGTGCACCTCAAAGAGGAATACAACAACATCAAGATCTTGCTAGAAGCCTAGAAGTATGATGTGTATGGCTGGGATGTTATTGGAGACTTCAAAATGGTGGCATTCCTGATGGGTCTCCAAGGAGGCTTTACCAAGTTTCCCTGTTGTCTTTGCCTTTAGAACAACAAGGACATCGCAGAGCACTACAACAGGAAGCACTGGCCACAACGGACTGAGTTCTCTGTTGGGAGGCACAATGTCAAGTGTGAGCCACTAGTGGACCTCCAACAAGTGTTGTTCTTACCATTGCACACAAAATTGTCTTATGAAACAACTTGTCACAGCTGTTGATAAGGAGTCTGCAGCCTTCAAATACCTTCGAGACTTCTTCCCTAAGCTGTCTGAGGCAAAGGTCAAAGCTGATGTCTTCATTGGGGCACAAATAAGGAAGATCCTGGAGTGCACAGAATTCCCCAAGAAGCTCAATAGGAAGGAAAAAAAAAGCTTGGGTCAGTTTTGTCGCAGTGGTTCGGGACTTCTTGGACAATCACAAGGCCGAAATTTTGTAGAACTGGCTAAGGCTCTGGTGAAGAACTACGGCAAAATGGGCTGCAGGATGTTCCTGAAAGTCCATATCCTTAACACTAGATTCTTTATCAACAAAATGCTTTAATTTCGTAAACATTTGTTTACACAAGTTTTACGTATTTTTGAGAAAGAGAAAATCAAGTCAGCACAAAGAAAAATAGTTTCTTGTAAATTATGTTCTAGTATAACAATGACTCCAAATCAAAACCAGCAGACTAAGCATCATAATGGAATTCCATATGTATATTGACTGAGAGAAATCAAAACTACGTTCATTTATTTATTAAATACTTGTAACTCCTTGAAATCGTTTAATCAAATGCGCAGATAAAGTATACTTATAAATTTCAACATTTGAAGCAATCGGTCTTCAAGATATACCATTTAATGACTTCACGTGTATCGTATAAAACCTCTGCATGAAATCCATGAATTTGCTGTTGCTTGAAAACAACTTCTGATATAATGTATATTTTTCAACAATAAAATGTATCTATGTTATTCAGTTTCTGTTGCTATTAAATCTTTATCTAATTGAATGCATTTTTTCCTGTTATTTATCACGCCTTTTAAATTTATTTAATTCTTTCACTGCCAAATTCAACTTATAGCCGATCCTACTGCCATGAGCAAGCAATTTACGACTGCAGTCGAATATTTATAGTGTCTTATTCATTCAATAGATGACAGCACTTTAAGGGCAAATGCAAAGCTCTCACTTAATTTTCATGAGCCTAAGATGTTTATCTTGAGCTATTTACATATTTATGTACCTGATCACGTGACTAGTATTGTTTCCGGAGCACGAAAAGAGAAGAACCTTGTCAATAAAGTTCCCAAAATGGCTTCGAGTTGGCGTTCATCATTCTATGTAGCTCAAGTTTTGTAACTAATTCGTGGCCCGGCACGGCCAGGTGGGTTAAGGCGTTCGAGACGTAATCTAAGGGTCGCGGGTTCGAATCCCGATCGCACCAAATATGCTCGCCCATTCAGCCGTGGGGTTGATATAATGTGACGGTCAATCCCACTATTCGTGGGTAAGAAAGTAGCCCAAGAGTTGCCGGTGGGTGGTGATGACTAGATGCCTTCCCTCTATTTTTACACTGCTATATTACGGACGGCTAGCACAGATAGCCCTCGAATAGCTTTGTGCAAAATTCAAAACCAAACAATTTTTTTGGAAATACTTCAGCAAGATTCAGACACAGGGAGTGACTGTTTTGAGCATGAAAGCTCGAAAGAAGACTTGGAAGACAGTGGTGAAGAAAGTAGACCTAGCACACAAAGCAACTTGAATCCAACCAAAGAAAATAGACATAATTAAAATCACGAGTGAGGGTGGATCCACTAACAAGTGGAGGTTTGATTTTGTTCGTTTTGAATTTCGCGCAAAGCTACTCGAGGGATAACTGTGCTAACCGTCCATAATTTAAAAGTGTAAGACTAGAGGAAAGGCAGCTAATCATCACCACCCACCGCCAACTCTTGGGCTACTCTTTTACCAACGAATAGTGGGATTGACTGTAACATTATAACGCTCCACGGCTGAAAGGGTGAGCATGTTTGGTGTAACGGAAATTCCAACCCGTGACCCTCGGCCAGGTGAAGATCAGCGAAATCACGGGGAAGAACGACCGCGGTTCGAGGTAGGGCTCGAGGAAGGAGTTCATGAATTCCATCCCAGGTAAAATACCCGTCTCCAACTGAACTAGAACCATCAATCAGTTGAGAACAGGATGCCCAGTGGCACTGGGAAACCCTGGAAGAAATGGAGATGTTTGAACAGGACTGGCTACCCGATTATGTACGTTCCAAACAAACTCTGAAAATTTCATGATTATATATTCATTTGCAGTGTGTCCGGCATTGCCAGGTGTTTAAGGCACTCGACTCGTAATCTGAGTGTGAGCGGGTTCGAATCCCGGTCATACCAAACATGCTCGCTCTTTCAGCCATGAAGGTCTGTTTTGTTCGATCCCACTATTCGTTGGTAAAAGAGTAGCCCAAGAATTGGCGGTGGGTGGTGATAACTAGCTGCCTTCCCTCTAGTGTTACATTGCTAAGGGACGGCTAGCGCAGATAGTCCTCGAGTAGCTTTGCACAAAATTCAAAACAAACCAAACCATTTGCAGTGAGCTTATAAACTTTTTGTGTAATGCAACCCTGTTCGGTACTAATAGGCAAAAAGAATGTGGCAATCAGCATTAGTTAAAAATAATAATTTGGCAGCAAAAACGTTAATATAATTATTGTTGCTTAAAATGACGGTACGACCTTATTCATCTAGCTTAGTTATATTTTTTTATTTCATCTAAGAATATTAATAACTATATAGCCTTTAATAGCATTAAGGAAAAAATGATAACTCTAAGTAGCTAATATAAGTTTATATAGCATCAAATTGACCTAGAGCAAATAATATTGGGGGCGTTATAATGTGACGGTCCATCCCACTATTCGTTGGTAAAAGAGTAGCCCAAGAGTTGGCGGTTGGTGGTGATGACTAGCTGCCTTCCCTCTAGTCTTACACTGCTAAATTAGAGACGGCTAGCACAGATAGCCCTCGAGTAGCTTTGTGCGAAATTCAAAAACAAACAAACAAACAAACAAAACAAGCAAATAATATAAAATACAATATGGAGCTGTGACAAATAAGTTTTTAAATTAGAGAAATAACTAACAAAATGTAAAAAAAATCAAGCAAGATATATGTTGTCACAAATGGAAAGTGTCTCTTTTTTTTACCAATACATTAATTTTACAATTGTTGTTAATGTTTCGGAATACCACAGAATGGTCAGAAACGAATGCAGTTTCTTTTTTTCTCCTTTTGTTTTCTCGCTATTTCATTATTACCATAACCTAAGCCAGCAAATAACTTTCTTTTGCCATCAGACATCTCTTCCAAACAATAGCCTAAGTCAGCTCTTTCAGAACTACGTATCTTTTTTTCTTTTCCTCTGTGCTGAGACCTTTCGACTGTTTGTTGCTTTTTCATAGTTATAGTGCATCGACTATAACACTGGCATTTATGTGTATTTTTTATTATCTGAAACAACTTGTTCCAATTCTTATATAAACTCACTGTGGTGAATAAAAAACAATAAAGAACGTCATGCGTGAATTAAATATGCTGTATGTTTGGATACGTTACGTTTCAAAAAATTTATTCCACTTAATAAAGTTGACTTGAGTAGCTCACCCCTTATTTGTGGGCTGGTTGCTTAGCACCACTTGAGGAAAAGTTCCTTTATGGATGTTATCAACGGCCTTCTGGTCGTATATATTGTATGTTATTTTTCAGATGCATCATTCCCTTAGAACATCTTCGAAGACATTTTGTGGTTGTCGCTTTTGTCTAACAGCGTCCAGGTGACTAGGGCACTCGACTCTCTATCTAAGGGTTACGGATTTGAATATCAATCCCGTGGTGACGTTAATATGTAACGATCAATCCCATTATTTATTGGTAAAAGAATAGCCCAAGAATTGGCGGTGGGTGGTGATGACTACCTGCCTTCCCTCAAAGTTAGGGACGGCTAACGTAGATAGCTCTTGTGTAGCTTTGCACGAAATTCAAAACAAACCAACAAATTTAACAGTGTATAGTATATTGATAAACTATCAGTAGGTTTGTGGGATTCGATAAAGGTTCTTCTCATATGTGTTTACCTGTTTCCTCGTTCTGCTGTACCTTTAGTTGTAGTTTATTTCTTTCATCATTCCGGAGGAAAACGTGCTTTATGACACCCAACTTCACCGTTGTGCTAATTATTAAAAGCTTGAATATTCCACCAACTTTATGAATAATGTTGCTGCTCCATGAGATGATGAACGTCTAACCAGTTCTTTCAGTATCCGTATGGTAAGAATCATGTGGACTCAGCAGATAGTTCAATATGACTTTACTATAAGAAAAAAACACACACAAGACTCATGTGTGGTTACGATGACAGGTGATTGTTCATGATTGTATTTAAATAGATGTTAAAAGGCGTGCTTTGCTCCACCTTCGTCGCTACATTTTTTGTTTAAATAATATAATTATTACACTAAAGGTCTGGTTGGGACGAACTATAGCATAACAAATGTCTTCTGAAGAACCTTTTAGGCAATCCACTTTCAGGTTGGTGTCTGCAGGATTATTATGGAAATGAAATATTTCAATGTAAATGAGGAGTGACTCGATCGTGGGATGAGATGTCTTTACACTTTAAGGTCACATTTAATAAATTTATTTGTAAATATTGTTAGTGAACTCTGATGCTGCCCAAGCATGTTAGGCATAACAGGGTTTTGGTGGGAGTTGCTAAAGTGCATTCTGTAACCATTCTTAAATAGATATAAATGTTTTGTAGATCACTGACAATGTTGGCTGAGATGTAACCCCAAACTTGTACCGTTCCTCAATATCCTTCATTTGCATTGTGCATTGACTATGATACCGTTCTCCTTTCTGCTGTAGAACAAAGTATTGTTCATTGTTGCTAAACAATTTGAACTTGTATTTATGTATTAACAGCACGCGTTCCCATTTCGCTTATACCACTGTTTATGATTGGATTCTAATTTCAACTTTTTGCTTCAGTTAAAAAACAGTGTTAGTTTCGAGCATGCAATTACATTTACAGTGAGGCCATTTCGCACTAAGTGTATCTTGTTATTCTCGAGATAGCATTTAAAGCAAAATCATTGGAAAGTTATCTATTCAACAACCGTCTATCTCATAAAGAATATACTTTATTGAACATTTGTTTTCTACCTCTACAACTTCTGTTCTTAACAACACCAGTTATATACGCCTTCAGGTTCTGCACACTGCTTCTTCTGTAGTTGGATGCTCAGAATTAGGGACGGCGTAACGTTACCTGGACCGCACACTAACAAACTTATCAGACTGAATTCCTCAACTGGTACAAGTGAAACCTATGCTAAGACCGGGTTAAACTCATTTATTATGTAAACATAAATAAATAAATCCAATTACATTTCAATCATTTCAGTTTATACTGATTTTTCCGTTTAATTTTAAGCCTTCATTTAACTTTACTTTTGATAAATTTCTTTCTATTTTAATGTTCGTGGTATTTTGAAACTTTACCAAATGTTTTACTGATCTCATTAATTAAGATGTTTTTATTAATATTATTTATTCATAAAAATAAAGTGAATTTGTTTGTTTGGAATTATGCACGAAACTACACATTAGGTTATCTGTGTTCTGCCCACCACGGGTATCAAAACCCGGTTTCTAGCAGTATGAGTCTGCAGACATACCGCTGTGCCACTAGGTGGGCAATAAAGTGAGACTGGGTGAAATTCCAATGGATTGTTATAACTAACAAATAACCCAATAATGTTTATGGTATTTGTGAAGAATATTATTGAAAGCCGTTTTGTGGTATAAAGCCGTCCCACGCTGGGACAGCAATAAGTCTTGGAATTTGCAACGCTACAATCAGGGTTCGATCCCCTCGGTGGACACAGCAAATAGCCCGACATGGCTTTTCTACAAGAAACACTCAAGCACGTGGTATCAAGCCTCGTCACACATTCAATCGCAGAGACAAAAATATAAAGAATCAAATATTTAAAACATAAGAGAAAGAGAGAAGAAAGATTTAGAGTTTTGTTAAATGTCTAAAGGATTGTAATACTTCAGAATTAATTACTTTTATCAATTGTTCTTCTTAACAATACTCTGAACTCATAGTATTCATCACATAAAGGTTTACTTTAATAACGGGAACATTGTTGGGCTAACAATAATTATAACACCAATCACTTACTGGACCAGTTTGCAAGCCATACCCTACTGAGGAATTGTGGTCGTTGTGTTAATCTTAGAATGTATTATGTTCTAAAGTAAAGTCGGGGTTGGCTATCTGCTATGCCCATAGGGAGGAATTTGACATCGTTAGACGATTTTACATTAAATCTGTTAAAGTATCGTTCATAAATATGTTATTCGTAAAATAGCTATCACAAATATTTAATTAACGTCAGTAATTTACGTGGTAACTAAAACGTTTATGTTTGTTATTCTTGTGAAAAATGTCTATAAATAAGAAACAAATTATTTCAACCTATGCAGATTAGTGAAACATTACGCAGTTAAAGTTCAAATCTCGTTTGTAATGGAATACTTTTGAAATATGTTTTGAGTAACAACTACAAGTGTCAGACATATAGAGCTCCAAGAGATAGCTACAAATAAACATGAAGCTCAAGATATGAATTAATTCGTAACTTGCCTTTAAATAACGACAGTTCTTGTTGAGTCTAACAGTAGCCAGGTCTGGAAATGGAAGAGGGGTTCTTTTTTTGGTTCAAAGTGGAACTCGTTTCATGTGTAACTTCCTTGCTAAGTGACGAGAAAGAATTTCCGAAACATGTAATGCTTCCTTTATTATCACTCCAAATAAACATTTCCAGTAAATTTCGTTAGATTAGTATGAAAATGCAATTTCGCATCTACGTAGAGTTTTATAAAGCAATTATATAATGAAAATCTATCATTAAAGAAAGGAAAAATTAATGTTAATAGTCGAACGGAACTTCGTCTGTAGGAGAGAGTTCTTTCGTATCCGTTTCAATTCCGCCCTGACTTTCTGTAACCTTCAACTATAACCCTGGATAAACACAATTAAAAACGCAACAAGGCACCTTATAAAAGCAAGACGTATATAATAAATGTAGTAATTTTGTTTGTCTTTTTACTCAACACATTAAACCTATATCTATATAGCAGTCGTAAGAATGTTACTCTGACACTACTAATTTCCTCCTCTGAATTATTCAGCAAATTGTTTAATATACTAAAAATAAATGTAAAACAAAATCTACCACTCTATCCACCACTTGTAATTGAGTTATACCTTCTCATTTCATCAAATTAGCTGAATAGTGGTGATATGTATATTTTCTTAAAGATAGATCATTCACAGTCGATCATTACGTATTGTTTTTTTTTCATATTCTGAAGCTCTATGGTACTTAATAAATATAGATATATATACCTACTCTTATATTACTAGATATGTTCAGATGAATTTTTAGCTTAACTATTGTGTAAATTTATTCCACGTGAATGTTCGCCTTTTGTCAGAATTATAACACCTGAAACTCAATTACATTATTTTACAGACGTCAACAACGTCAACGTTGCAACTAAATTTCATGTTTTCCAATACATTAATTGTTTAATTAACAACTGAACGAGAGGATTGCTGTACATTCTATATTCTCTGTTGTTTCTCGTAATAAATATACAATATAAGGACGTTTTGAATTTCCTGAAACAGCTGATATATATCCTTTCTTTAACTAACAACAAAGTAGTTTCATGACTTAATCAGATCAAAGCGATTAGTTTAATTCACGCGACATTTACTAACATTGTTTATGTAGCTTAATTTTAACGGAGGTTTCTAACTTTGATAAAATCTGCTTTGTCCTACTTTTTCTTTGCCCTGTATACTAATAAATTACATATGTTCCATTCTGAATGAATATGTATCAATATACATTGCTGTAATATTCTATGTAGAATAACGATTTTAAATATTAGTTGGGCAGAAATTTCTTTGACCTCCATTAAACTTTGGGGTTATATATTCTTTTTATAGTCAGAAATTTGTCTAATTATTTTCTTCAGTGGAATATTTAATTGCTTTTCGAATAATATTAATTGTTATTCTTGCCAAGTTCTGTACAAATCTATTTTATGAATTGTTATTAGATCCCTTATAACAAGCAAAAAAAAGATTCTTCTTCTAACATTTTTATATAATGTAGGAAAGATTCCTTAAAATGTATATTCCCTCAACAGCTTTACTGAGAAACAAATGTTATCAGAAGTTGAAAAGTCGTTAAAATCTCTATCATTGTATTTATATGTTGATATAAATGCAAGTACATGATATTTTTTTAATATTTAACAGAACCTAATGATTTCCAACTATATTTCTTCTTCTTTGTGAATTTTGCATTTCATATTAATCTAACTTCGACTTTTAGAACTAGAATTATGCAAAATGTAACAAAAGATAAAATGTGAAGGATTTTATAAACATCCTTGTTTGATCATAACAAAAACATTTCATAATACTTTGACTCCAGTGAAAGTTTATCATTCACCACTTATTCAATATGGCTCACAGTTTTTTTTACTAGCTAACAAATGAGATAGAAGACTAAATACTCTGTCAATAAAAAGGCAGCAACAATTGCAACCACAGTGATTTGTCAACTTGTACCACATCAATGACTATTATGGTCATTTTTCAATGGATATGGTGTTGGTAACTGTAAGTAATATAAAAATGTATCTCAGGACAACTAGTATGGGTGTTAACACTTTTACTAATAAAGCAGAGAACAATGTTTCGACTTTCTTAAGTCATTAATATATTTCTCAGCAGGCGGTTATGATGGTAACATGCAAATGTAGTCATGGACTTCACTTCTCTAATTATATACCGTAGTTATACAGTTGTATACGAATATAACTATAGTGACTTTTAAAAGGGTACTATATAGTGGCAATTGTTACAAAAACGACTTTTGTTACATAGCCATTACTAATGAATCTTTCCTATAGATGAGCTAATGAATAATATTTTTTCTTCGCGTGTCTTGTGGTGTATTTCAAATAATTTGCATCTTTCACTAAGAGTTACTGTTAACTCCAATGATAAAACATTGGAACAATTATAGATATTTGAGACCAAGGACATACAACAAAAAACGTTATGCAAGGGTTTGGCCAGATTGGAACTAGATATGGCACAGGTTGGTTGCTGCATATGTTTATAAGGAAGTATTTTGGTGGCCAGTACGAACGATCGGTGCCATATCGCTGATGCTTGGAGCTATATTTATGTTCATTGAAAATAAAAATTTTACAGAATCCTAAAATAGTAAGAAGCAGGAAGAGATGCATTTTTTTTTGTTCCGAAGGTGTATAAAAGCAAACAAACTTCATTCATACATTGAAACCTGAACAAGTAGAACCTTTTGTCTAACCTGGAAACAGAAACTTACTTTAATATGATCTGCAAGGTGTGCTAGTCAATACTTAAATCTTTAAATGAAAGCTTTAAGTTGCCACTTCAAGAAGTAACGTAACTGAAGTTTGTCGTTTCCAATTCGTAATAATAACGTTGTGAATCTCAACGAAGGATTCGAACATCCATGACATTCTATAAAAAAAATGTCTACCACAAAGATTTTATTTAGAGACGTATTACTTTCGCTTAAAACTAATGTGTTCAAGTTTTTTCTATTTTTAATTCCTAACTGAATTTCTCTCACAATGGAACATATTCCTCTATAAAGAAAGTGATATTGTTTATTTACTTGACTTTTATTTGGTTATTTCTTTACTTTCAGGTTGCTGTTTTTGTTGCCTTTGTAGGTATTGCCTTCGCTGGCTACAATGGGTATGGTTATGGAGGATACCAAGATTATGTAAGAAACACTCAAGTTATTTTTATATGACAAAGAGTTTTATTATTAGAAAACATCGAGAAATGCATTTGAATAACTTTGAGGTGATTAAAAAATCTAAGCCGCAGTTTAGAAACAACAGATTACAATATCTTATTGTTTTAGTTTCTGTATTATCAAAAACGAACTTTAGCTTATTAAGAATTGTTCTAATTAAGCTAAATTATTTGCAAAAATATGCGATCATCTAATATGATTCTGTAATTCTCCTTTTTTAACATAAATTCTTTAGTTTTGTTTTCTAGCAGTACCTTTTGATTGAAAAAAATTACGAAATTAGAAAACCAAACAATTTTAATTAGTAGTTATTTAAAGTTGTACAACTGTATAACTCCTCATTATATAGAAACTTGAGTTTCTAATTTTATTAGAACAATATGTTATATTACCGCCGGAAAAAGTGTTTTTTTTTGACAATATTAAAGCAATTATGGAATTAGTATATAAAGTCACGTAATATTTATTAAAAAGTGGGGCATTTTATCTTCTAGTATTATCCTCAGCCTTACCAGTACGGCTATGAAATTAATGACTACTATGGAAACCAACAATGGAAACAAGAAAACAGCGATGGTTACAATAATGTAATTGGCGGTTATGGTTACAGAGATGCTTATGGTATCTGGCGTTCAGTAAGATATGTGGCTGACGGCTATGGCTTCAGGGCTGAGGTTTCCAGCAATGAGCCTGGGACTTCCAACCAAGATCCTGCCCATGTTTATTCCTATTCAGACGCTTATTACGGATACAAAGGTCACTAAGATACGCTAGAACCGCCTGAAATCCTGAATCACCTCAAGTAAGTAACTAGTAGTTTGTTTTTTAAGAAATGAAATTCTTTATTATGCATTATTTGTTTTTTTTATTCTTGTCATCATATTAATTATTGTAGCTTAAATGGATTTATATTAAAACCTATATTATTAAAAATGTAATTTCTCACATCCCCAATGCTAAATCCGATTAAATATTAATTGAATTTTCATAACTTTTTATATTCACGTTAATCTGAAACTTATAAATAGTTCATACTGTAATACTATTTTTAATTTTTCCACTGACAGAACATTTTGTCGTTTCGTATCAACGGTGAAAGGCGAAATTCTCAGTTACAGTGCAACTAACAGAACAATGATGTTCTTCACCACAGGAATGATGCAACTTGAAAACCAGAAGCTCCTTTGTTTGTCAGGTTTCTGTTTCTGCTATGTCTTTGAAATTCGGCTTGAAACATATGTTTGCGTTGTTTGTATTATGTATGTTGTATTTATCATTTGCACGAATTATACATTTTGTTACGAATTATAATTTATCTCGGACGAGTCTCAGATTTATTATGTTACGTATTACGAGTTCAAATAGCGTAAATTTGGATCTGAATTTAAAAGTTAATTGAATATCGATATGTATCAGATTTATGATATTTGCCAACATAATTGAAACACACAATTTTTCTTTCATAAGAAAAATATATTTTGATACACAAACAACAATTTCATTTATATTAACGATTATTACAAATAATAATGTACATACAAAAATTTTACAAACTTACAAACAACACTGAGCCTTCTACCTGGTCTGGAACTGAATATTTTCCCAACGTTTCACTATCAGCGAATTAATTCTATGTTTATACACGGATATAATTCACTTGGCAGGCCGTTTACAAGCCACCTTTTCACCCAGTAAAATATCTAATGTCCTCGTAAAAATACTAACGTCCGTATTTAGTTCTCTGAAGTTGAACAGTTTGTAATTTCAAAATCAAATATTTATACATTATTGGTCAAATATCTTTAGTTTTCCGATTAATAAACATTTATGACCATTATAACTTTTGAGATTTATAGTATACTGTCTTTAGCAAACTGAAAATACTATCAAACTATCTCTTGGCGCGTCGCTTTATAAATATTTAGCTTGAGATTCTCGAAAGTTCAAGAATACTCTAGTACTTTCGTAAAACAAAGATTGTTGATATTTACATTCGAGAATCTACAGATTTAGAGAATAGGCGGGTCTTTCACAATACACTTTTAACAGTATAAGTTACATGCATTTCTAAATTTATATTTCACTAAAATATACAAGTGTTAAAATAAATATATATTAGTAACTCCGTTAGAATTTCTTATTCAAAACTTTTGAATACAGTTACTTTGCAATCTGATTTTTCTCCTTGAAACATTGTTCATCCAACTGTTAAATCAAATGGAATATACTACAATTAATTTTAATCACAACAAATATAAAAAAAAAGGATCAGAGATTCTCAATTATTATTTTTTGTTCGTTTAAATACCTATTTTAGTTTTTATTTACTTGAACTACAGTATATACTATACTGTCACCTTGCTTCCGTGGCCCGGCATGGCGAAGCGTGCGACTCGTAATCTGAAGGTCGCGGGTTCGCATCCCGGTCGCGCCAAACATGCTCGCCCTTTCTGCCGTGGGGGGCGTTATAATGTTACGAACAATCCCACTATTCGTTAGTAAAAGAGTAGCCCAAGAGTTGGCGGTGGCTGGTGATGACTAGCTGCCTTCCCTCTAGTCTTACACTGCTAAATTAGGGAAGGCTAGCACAGATAGCCCTCGAGTAGCTTTGTGCGAAATTCCAAAACAAACAAACAAACAAACAATCGTTTCCGTACCTATGCAAAATTTTCACTCACTAAATGACACAGACTGAGAACCACTTCACTTTGTCGTTGGGGGTATATAACAAAGGACTAACAATTACTTAAATTGGTCTGTCTACCTTCTCATTTAGTGTAACATAATTTGTACATTTAATCGCAAAAAAATTACCCAAAGTTGAAGCCTACTATAACTGTAGGCTTATGAACAGTAGTAAGTGACACAGTAATCCTAAAGTTTAAATCAACATGAATTACTGATCGCCAAAGGATTCAAAATGGTGACTTGGTTCATCCTAGGTGTATGTCAACCTTACGAAGCTCCGCACTGGCTCAGGCGTGTAAACTTCTGAACATATAGTGGAGAAAATAGCGTTCTTGTAATAGTGGTGAGCACAGTATAAATAACTCATTATGTAACTTTCCGCTTAACAATAAGCAATTAATTTATTTCATCAATTTATCTCACTCGTAAAATCTAAATTTATTAATAATTACATGCAGAATTAATGAAAGATGGAGAATATTTGATATATCTTGTTATTGTACCTTTCATAACCAGGATTATGAATTTCGACTAGAAGTAAAGGCCTAGTTGTGTCTCTTTTTTCTTTTATTTGCACTTTCCAGTGTGGCTAATGTGAAACACAGTCCACCGAAATTGGTCTAATTCATTTGCAAGTGGATAACCGAGTATCATCTTAGACCACTTCTTTTATTTTTGATGAAATTTCCATATCTGATTAGAAGTATAACAATTACATTATTTTCAACAAATTGCCCATTACATAACCCAGAGGTTTAATCTGATATCAGTGATAGTTTACGTTCTTCAAATACCTATATAAATACCGGTTCATTTTCATGGAAAAACGAAATTAATCCTCTTTAACTCATTTCATAAACCAAAAGTGCTTACGTAAACATACATACCTACAACTACGTCTGTACATCTATTTGCTTGTCCGTGACGATAATTTCCAAACTTCCCGACTTTGATCACTACAGAGCTTTCGATCTTCTAAGGTATCTTCCACAGGGATGCTCCTGGGTATCTTCCATAAAAATACTCAAATCCCTTGCCCTTTCACGTTTTCATTTTTACGATTTTGACAGCCATTTCGAGCTTCACTGCCTTAGACACATTAGCCATTCATGTAAAGCCTATGTGATTAATATCGCGCTAGCACAGCTTTAAGGGATGATAAATATATACGGCATAAAAAAGCGAAGAAAACCCGATTATGGTATATCTCATATTAACAGAAAACAAAATAACAAAGGGTAATTTATAAACAGAAGTAGAAGTTAAAAACACAGATTTGTGTCAGTAGGTTTCAGATAGCTTTAAGAATATCCATCCAGGAGAAAAATTTGTGTACCAACAACAGCAAACCAATTAGTAAGCCATAAAAGTGGTACTTAGGTGTTCTAGTCTACAACTTTCTTGGTCCAATTACAGAACTATCACGCGTAACCAGTTACAGGTACTGTAGCGACATTTTATTAAACGTAATTAATGTAGGATTGTATTACCCACTGAGATTCTGAGAGTCTAAGGTTCAAATCACGATATACTGTACTTTATGTTTTGTACTTTTAACTAAGAAGAACATTAAACCTGCGACAGTTAATTCCACATAGCTGGTATTTCTCACCGGTTACTCTCTTCCCGCTCAACAGTTTTAAATTAAGAATGGTTATCTCAAAATCCTAGGCAGTCGCTAGCTTAGCTATTTAAGTTAGGGTGTCACTTAAGTAAAAATTACCATTTACTAACTGGTGTCATATAACCGTCTTGTTCGATCGTGTCTCTAAGTGGTAATTCTGTCAGGATTTGTGTAACCGGGAATAACTGACTTGACAAAGACTTTTTATGGCAAATGGTTTGTGATCGTTTACTCAATAGTTATAATTTTAGTGTAACCAATGACATAAAACTTGATTTTATGTTTTGGACCAAAATCTGAAAAATATGATTGTTTTACCTACACATACATTCAGTATGCTTTTATCTTTAATTTGAAAAGTTATCACGTTTTAAAATGTGTACAATTATTTAAAGATATTTTGTGCTGCATTTAACTGTCATTTTTGCGAGTAAATTCTAAACAAAAACCGCAAAACTGGTTTATTCAAAAGATGTTTTTAACCTTGTGTCAAGTTGATTTGAGATTTGGGAAGTGAATAAACAAATTTTTTTAAACTACTGTAATTTGTCTTGAATTTTAGCGAATGCTACACAATAGGCTGAATATGAACTGCCCATCACGAGGATTCAATCTCCGTATTATACTGTTATGAGTACGAAAACATATACGCTGACCCGTATATAAATCGGATATTACTACCTAAAAGCATTAATATCTCAGTCAATATCGACCTAATTCGGTAAAAATATTTTGGCAACAACACCGTTGTGATTGAGAATTTCATAAAATAAGTGATTTCCTTTTTAAATTTCGCGCCAAGCTACACGAGGGCTATCTGCGCTATGGGCCCCTAATTTAGTAGTGTAAGACTAGAGGGAAGGCAGCTAGTCATCTGGTGTACGTAATTACTGAGGACGTATTTACATCAAAATTTTGGAACAAAATAATGAACAAATATGATATTAATATATTTGTGAGATCCAAGATGAGATAATAATCTAATATGCATACTGTATTATCCATACAGAAACAAATAAGGTCATTGCAGTATTTTTATTCACTTGCAACTATTGTTCGCAATTAATTTTTGTGTTGAGGTTAGGTGTAGGCAGTCTTAATGGATCAAAATATTCCCCTTTCTTATCTCGACTAAAGTAAGTACAGAACCAGTGCCTATCATGTTTATGGTTCAGATCAAGATTATTTGTTTTGTTTTTATATTTGAATTTCGCGCGAAGCTACATAAGAGTTCGCTGTCCCTAATTTAGAAGTGTAAAACTAGAGGGAAGACAGCCTGTCATCACCACCCACAACCAACTTTTGAGCTATTCTTTTACCAACGAATAGTGGGATTGACCGTCATAGTATAATGCCCCCTCGACTGAAAGTGTGAGCGTATTTAGTGTGACGGGGCATCGAACCTGCAACCTTCAGATTACGAATCGAGCGCCCTAACTACCTGGTCATGCTGGGCCAAACAAGTGAAGTTAAGCATATTACTGTAGTAACTATTTATTTGCTTTTGGGGAATTACAGGTCCACAATTTACCTATATATATATATATATATATATATATATGTATTCATACCACACTTTCAATTTAATGTTTCATTCTTATAATTTACTTCACGTTTGTTTCTGCTAAGTAGTTTAATGCTATAAGATTATTATTTTTCAATATTGCGAAACTTCTTTCAAAGCATTCATTATTGTTATTTAGATTTCATTTCTAAAGATTGAATATCTTTGTGCTTAACAACAAACTAACTAAAATCAGTATCATAAGATTTGTTGGCTAGGATGCTCTTTCTTCCCTAAAAACCTGTTGATATCTAGTTCTTGATGCTTTGACTTGTCACACGTTCTACCTTCCATACACAAATGTGTACCTTAATTTCTTTTCGGTAAATTGATTTAAAATATCATTTCTATGTACTTGTAAATTCAGTGCGACAAATATTCGTATAAGTCTTTTACTTTAATCAGTATAACAGCTGTTAGTTGCAGTTTTTAATTTAAAACCTTATCTCATACTTATATCGTAAAATGATAATCAACCTCAAATACACCATTTACTTAATTTAATTTTCTTTGTATGATGTGTTTATTTTTATCTTACGAACAGGTTATGATGTCATTTCCTCTAGAAAGGATGTGACGCATATTTAACAGTGTTAAGTACCTTGTACTAAAACGATATTGAATATGCACCTAAGTAAGGCGTAACCACTACAGCCGTTATAAAGTCGTTAAGAAATTGCATGTATTAGAATTAAATTTTGTCATTGGCGTTTCGTTGATTGTGTGACTCCAGAGAAAATTGCTCGCTTTTGGGAAGGGTATGTAACAATCCTTTCCAACTCAAAACATTCATACAGTCAGTCCATAAAGATATGCCTAGATTAGTCCAAGACCGGGATATCCCGTATACTTAATTGCATTGAAAAATAAAGAATTATGAACGAACCTAGAGAATCAGAACCATCCAGAAAGATGCTTTCAACAAGCACCTTGGTACAGAAAATAATCAAGAATGGTTTCAAAATTAGGCTTACGGCGTATTGGTTATCAAGGTCAAGCTTCTAGTCATGTCTTCTGAAAAATAACCGCTGGAGACGAAAAGAACATTCATGCTCTTTCGTATGAAAAAATAATGAACAAGCTATCACGCGTAACACTTGATGATCGAGACTATATTGATATGATTAGGCCCTAAACCGTTTTTATATAGCTACTCAAACTTCTATATTGGTCAGTGTATTTTGATTGGATATCATGAAGTCTCTCTTGAAATATAACATTTTCTATTTTTTCAAGTACTGAGTTAAAATTTTAATTATGGCATATAGTAGCATAATAAGCTAGACATTTGTGGATAATTTAATTATGGCTTTTCGTTTATTTGTTTCTTAAATGATAAATTTAAATAATATTAAAAGTAAGGTTATATTTATGACCTAACTATAAACAAGAAAATATAAAGGATCGTCTAACGCCATTGGCAATCCCAGTATTATCAACAGAAAAAGAATTTAAATATATTTTCCAAATTGAATTAGAAATGAGTAATAATACGTACATGTATTTTTCTGATTATTATTTCTTTTCTAAAATATTCTGAATAAGCAGAGGGTTTCTGTTTTTGTATTACACATGTAAAGTGCGACATCTACCCCACCCCGAGTTACTCAGCTGTAAATTTGAGGACCTTTAATGATAAAAACCAGATTTCGATACTTGTAGTGGACAGAGTACAGGTAGCCCATTGTTTAGCTTTGTACTAAACAACAAAGAAACAAAATGCGACATTTATAGTACTGTTAAAATAAAGTAGATAATGTTAAAAACGTTAACATTAATATTTCTTGTTTGCTTGCTTCAGAATTTTTGCACAAAGAGCTATCTGCACATAACTGTATTTATTTTTCAACTGAAAAACTAGAGAAAAAACGAAACTAGTTAATAACGCTCATTACCAACTTTTCGACCACTCTTGAATGACAGACCAGTCAGATATCACTACTTCTTTTATATCAAATGCTTGATCCCAAAGTACGGAGTGGGTATTGTGTCAAAAAGATTAGCACAATTCGGATTCACTGTCTAAACACACAAACCTCTAGCCCACAACCGGCTCATTAACACTACATACACATCATACGTTATGTGCCCAGAAATTAAGCAAGATATTTAGAAATATTTATCAAAATGCTTTTAAATTATGCTTGTTACGTTTTGGAGCAGAAATTAAATGCATTTTGCTTGTACAGAAGCATATTAATTGATTTATCAATTTAAGAATTTATGTTCATAAAATAACTAATTACTTTTTCTTTCCTAAATTAAATGATAATGCTAAAAATAATATCCGAATATTTATAACCATTAAGATTGCACGATATCAGGCCAAAATTTCAGTGACTCAAGTTACGATGAACATGTCAATAATATTATTCATTTTAAAAATTTGGCACAAACCCAACATTTTAAGTATGAGTTGGAAACTACTTAAGTTACGATGAACATGTCAATAATGTTATTCATTTTAAAAATTTGGCACAAACCCAACATTTTAAGTATGAGTTGGAAACTACTAAAGTCTTGGTTGCTTATGTTTTGGAAATATGGAAAATGTTTCTTAAACATGTAACAATGAAAACTTACTTAACTACAACACACAAACTGTGTCCCCAGTATAAAATTGCAGAATCTTCCTAACAGTTTATACACTTTAAGCTAAACCTATCTATAAGAATAACAAAATCGTAAACTAGTAGTTTCATAATGGACAAAACAACTCATTTCCTTTTATGTATAACGATAAATCAACTTATAAGAAAATGTAAACTATAGCAAGAATAAGAATATATAGAATAAACTGTTTTCTTTTTAAACACTCCTGAAATTTATTAAACAAAACACCAATATGTACGTTCACTGTAAATTGCTAAATGAAAGACTGAACAATATTTTACGGATTATTTCTTAAAACGTGATACTATATTGGATTTTATCAGCATTCAATCACTGACAATATCAACTTATAAATTCCTTATTTGCCTTATTGACTATTTTATTGTTAGTTTGTTTGAAGATATCATTTAAAAAAAGATGTAAACATTTAATAACGTCTGCACACTGTCTTCAGTGAATTTAAGAAGGTTTAGAATTTATACCCTCACATAACGTACTACAAATGCTGTCCGTCTTACAACTCTAGAGCACGACCCTCCTGCAAGCTGTAATGTCCTATAGAAACTTCCACGACGTGACTCTAAAATCCGTATTTCGATATAGTGGGCAGAGCACAGGTAGCCCATTGTGTAGCTTTGTGCATAATTTCAAACAAATTAACAAAATTATTGCGTTCTATTCCTTGGACACGTGGTAAACATTTTTCACTGATTTTTGTTTTCGTGGATACTTGCCTGTTAAAAAATGCTACATTTACTTACCACGGCTGGGATAGGGCTAGTTACAATTCCCTTCTTGAATGATCATTATACCCAAGTTGAATTCTCTTCCTTTGTTTTTCAAGAAAGTTAGATTTTCCAATCTAAATACATCTTTATGACTTGCGTGTATGAATATTTTGCTTCGTAAAAGGCTGTTTCATATGTTTACTTCCCTAAAGCAACTAGTTTTCGCTGGCAACACGAACACCAAACAATGTCACATTGCAGTTCTTACACATTTCGATCTATCGCGACTTCATATTGACTGTTATTCTCCAAGACTTGTTGATTTGAATATTAAAACGATTTTAACAACACGTATTCCACTCTCCTTATTCTATGAGAAAAAACTTACTACTGAGTAATAAGTCATAAATTCGCCAGCAAATACTCATTTTTATATTAATATGTACTTTATATTCACATATCGATTTGTTTGTTTGATGTACAAAGCTGCATGCAATTGGTATGGAAACTCTGTTTCTAGCGTTGTTACTCCGCAGTGTTACGTATCTCAATTTGAAATATCATGTATGTCTTTATCTTTATCACATTTATGATAATTGCCAACAAAGACTGAATTTAATTAACTTCTGTACTTGAATTCTCATTTAACTCAGTTTCAGGCTGTTACCTAAAATAATAAATTGTGGACTCGTCCGAAATAAATTGTTACACGTAAAATTATTTACCAGCTAATTCATAAAAGAAAAATAATTGAAAAATATTCCTTTTAAGGATCTCCACCAGCTTATTCTCAAATTCAGGATTAGAGTGAATTAATCTCTAAGAATGGAGCGTGGTCCACTCAGTGAGCCACTATTCCATGGCCAAAAAGTGTTCTAGCTAACATCTAATGAATATTAAAAAAAAATAAGAGGTGTCTAAATAATTGTAATACTTTAATTTATTTTAGGCAGGGTTAGAGTAAATTAATGTATGAGACCCTTTTTTCTTTTTTATTAGCTATGTTTTTGTATGCTACCAATACTAATACCTGAGGCATGAAGCAACGAAATGAGTGAAATTTATAGTATATTTTATCTAGTAAGGCTATAATTATAAAAAAAAACACAAAAAGATGTATCCAATTTTTGAGTAGTGTTTCACTATAATCATAATCTGTCTCGAAAGACACTTCGAGACAACCAACAACTGGTGGCACAGAAAGGAACTGAGAGAGTGAGATGTAAATTCAAATTCTTGTGTGGTGTAAAGGTTGTCTTCTAAGCACGCTAAAATATTTCTGAGAGTGAGAATAGCACAAAATCACAAGAACTACTTATACAGACCTACATTAGGTTAAAATCAACCAGTTTAATAATGAGTTGAAAGTGTTATATTTTCTAATCCTAGATGTCAGCACAAAAACATAATTTATACAGTCTTACTAATAGCTGGCTATGAAAGTAAATCACTGTGCAATATAAACCAATATTTTTCTTTTTTTGTATTTTATGCAGTTCTAACTGTGACAGACTTGCAGTGTTTAAAATACAAAAGTATAGTCATCTGTGTTATTACAATTCCAAAGAATTAGGATGATAAAATATAGGTTTTTATTTAGTAACTTGTATCTCTTACATGAAATAACTTGAGAGCATTTTCAAAGAAGTAATTATTTAATTAATAGCTAGTGCGTGTTCAATTACATTAATTACATGTTCAATGGTCTAAGGAGTGAGTTATCAATTTGAATCCGAGTGAGGATAGTATCCCTATAGGTAAGAAGAATTGCACCTCTTTTTCCTGCATGGCTTCAATTATTTTGTGTTTAGTTTATCCAGAAGTAAAACTCGATTTGTTAATTTAGGAGTTATCTTTACTTTTTCCAAGCAATGATGGCAAAATGTTTAGAGCAAAACTGCCATACTGTCACTAAATTTACCATATACTAAAACCTAGGTTTTTGAAGTAATGGTTTCATTAGTGCCCAGTACTGATTCACTCCTTCTACTTGGAGTTTGTACGAGCAGATAAGTTCTTTCTTAATCAGCCCCCCAGTGGCTCAGCGGTATGTCTGCGGACTTACAACGCTAAAAATCGGGTTTCGATACCCGTGGTGGGCAGAGCACAGATAACTCATTGTATAGCTTGGCCCGGCATGGCCAAGCGCGCAAGGTGTGTGACTCGTAATCCGAGGGTCGCGGGTTCGCGCCCGCGTCGTACTAAACATGCTCGCCCTCCAAGCCGTGGGAGTGTATAATGTGACGGTCAATCCCACTATTCGTTGGTAAAAGAGTAGCCCAAGAGTTGGCGGTGGGTGGTGATGACTAGCTGCCTTCCCTCTAGTCTTACACTGCTAAATTAGGGACGGCTAGCACAGATAGCCCTCGAGTAGCTTTGTGCGAAATTCCAAACAATATTACCCCCCTTTCAACACCCAGTTATTACTGTCCTTTTCACAGTTTTTGTCATTAATTATATTGAAAGTCATTGGCCGCAGAAGTGTCTTACGGGCCGAAGTTGAAACATGACACAATTAAGATAGATTTTGGTTTGTTTTTAATTTCTAGCAAAGTTAAGGAGAGTTATCTGTTTTTACCTGTCCCTAATTTACCAGTGAAAAACCAGGTGGAAAGCAGCTAGTCATCGTCACCCACCACCAATTGTAGGGCTATTACTTTTTACCAAAGAATAGCGAGACTGACCGTCAAATATAACACCTCAACGGCTGTAAAGGTTAGCATGTTTGAACAGGGTTTCGAACCCACGGCCCTCAGATTACGATTCAAACATCCTTCGCTAGACCCAATGAAGAAAAGATAACCATGTTTTGGTATGTGAAATATTAAAAAATACACATGCAAATACTAAATACCTCTGTTTATCCCTTTTTCTGCTCGTTAGGAATAAGCAGAATATAGCTGAGGTTACTATTCTCTCATTTCTGTTTTGTTTAGAGGTTTTATTTATTTTTTGCACGTTGCAATACGTTTTTGAAATACATTATGCAAATGATTGTTCAGTGAATACTTTCGACAAGTAGTTCACTTTTGAATAACTTTAAATCTATAGCGTCAGAAGTTGATAAATAATAAAGTTTCTCGAACAACCCACCATTCGTTGGTAAAAGAGTAGCCCAAGAGTTGTCGGTGAATGGTGGTGACTAGCTTTCTTTCCTCTAGTCTTACACTGCTAAATTAGGGACGGCTAGCACAGATAGCCCTCGAGTAGCTTTGTGCGAAATTCCAAAAAAACAAACAAAACAAATAAACCTCATCTCTCTCTCTCTCTTTTAAGTAGGTCGTAAGATTGAGTTTATGTGTGGTATATTGTGAACTGCTAAGTTGAATTGAATTTTTGGGTAAAAATTTCCGGATTGACCTCTTGTGTGAAGGTTGGCTGCTTCGAGAGGTGTGAAAGAGAATTCTTTACTTATTCTCCATATTTTATTTTTCTAATTATACTATAAGGTACATTTATTGTAATTGGTAAGCACGTTAAAATACAAACTTTTTTGCAATATTGTATTTAGTTTGTTTTGGAATTTCGCACAAAGCTACTCGAGGGCTATCTGTGCTAGCCGTCCCTAATTTAGCAGAATAAGACTAGAGGGAAGGCAACTAGTCATTACCACCCACCGCCAACTCTTGGGCTACTCTTTTACCAACGAATAGTGGGATTGACCGTCACATTATACATCCCCACGGCTGGGAGGGCGAGCAAGTTTAGCGCGACGCGGGCGCGAACCCGCGACCCTCGGATTACGAGTCGCACCCCTTACGCGCTTGGGCATGCCAGCCTTGTATTTAGTGGCAAATGAATTGAATTAGTGCAGCCTAGTCCTAATTAAAATTAATTAATTTTAATATGAGTGTTACAATCATCTACAAAATGAGCCTATGCTCTTCATAACCATGTTACCAGTGATGATCTGTATAGAAGAATGGGCAAACAAATTGAAAATATGTATATTGAGATCTCGAACACTGTTTAATTACAATAACATTAATAATGTGTTTTCCTTATAGAAAAGTTACATCAGGCTATCTGCTGAGCCCACCGAGGGGAATCGAACCCTGATTTTAGCGTTATAAATCCGTAGACATACCGCATTACTAGCGGGGGGTAATATTAATAATGTGGATAAACCTTGCTTACTTATTATTAAAATGAGATCTAGATCTTTATCCTGGAATGGCCAGGTAGTTAAAGCACTCGACTCGTAATCCGAGGGTCGCGAGTTCGAATTCCCGTCGTACTAAACATGCTCGCCCTTTCAGTCGTGGGGGCGGTATAATCTTTCGATCAATTATTCATTGGTAAAAGAGTAGCCTAAGAGTTGGTGGTGGGTGGTGATATGACTTGCTGCCTTTTCTATAAACTTACACTGCTAAATTAGGGACGGCTAGCGTAGATAGCCCTCGTGTAGCTTTGCGCGAAATTAAATACAAACCAAATCTTTATCTTTAATAAAATGTTAAACTTTAATATAGCATGCACACTTAAAGATTTATGGATAATGTACTGTGTTACAATGTTAATTAATCAGATTTTAATAAAACCAGAAAAGGGAATAAGTGAGTAGAATAACACAGTAACTGAAAATGAAAATGTAAGTCGAATATGATGTATATTGAAAAATGTTTAAATTATCTTTGAAAAGTTCAACATATCAATTAGGTAAGTTGAAATCTATTGCAGTTATTTTATGGTTTAAGCTATATTTCTAATTGGTTAAACTAGGTTAGACTGGCATCATGCTACAGCGGTAAGTTTACAGATTTACAACGCTAAAATTAGGTTTTCAATTCACGTCGGTGGACTAAATAGACAGCCCGATGTGGCTTTGCTATACGAAAACACACATATCATCCTACGAATTTTGTTACATGAAATTCCAATATTTTAATTCCTGATGGATGGTGAGCCAGGTGAGCACAAAATGTGGTGTTAATTTCTAACAACATAGAGCCAAGTACACAGACAGTTTAAATTGAGATTTTCTTACAAGTATGTATTTCTAGCTGTATTACCTTCACTAAAACTAAAGGACGAATTTTATTCGAATTATTTATCAGTGGACCATAATAAAGTTACTTGAGTTTTAATTTCACAATTCTATTGGTTAGAATACCATCCTTCACAAATTCGTTGTCATAAAACCACAGTGAAATCCGAAGACCAATTTTACTCTGACTTTTATATCTCTTTCAAGTCATGTAAAATTTGTAAATGTGATCTGGATGGTTTAAATTGATATCATTATTATAAACAACTAAACGATTCATAAATTAATTGAGCAATTTGATTTAAAATTAATATTTAATGGTCCCTCTTCCTGTACAAATAAAAAAGGTTTTGGTAGTTTAGTATTAAGATTATAAACTAAACTATGTTTGTAAGAACAATAAAACTAAGGAGGTGGTCTTAAAGGATCGATCCTACATTATCGTTATTTTTTTTTCTCCAGAAGCAGTTAAAGATTATTTCTCTGAACAAATGAACCAATTTCCAAATTCAGTTGTTCTTTATTAAGTACATTTACTTATTTATATGCATATAAAGTATAGTCTGTAGTATTTATACGTATTTTCCATCAGATATATAGTTTTTATGTTTTAACCGACCATTGCTTTTACAAATACACGATAAGCTTTATACAGTTGTTGAAATTCTGCCGTAGTTGGTGAATAGAACATAACTGCGACTTTTCTCAATCACACATGTATCCACATCGATATTAAACATGTTCTACAAAATTGAATACATTCACGTGCAGTTTATTCTGTGATCTATTTGACGTCATTGTGTGCTCACCAACTAGGATTTTAAAACATTTTAAACTATAATTGGGATGCAGGAAGATGTTAAAGCTTTAAAAATCGATAAACCTAATATCAATTCACAGGTGTTTAAAAGTAGTAGAATAGTCCTTTCTTTCGTCTCCTGCATGTCAGTGTAGAAGAATTTTCAGTTTATTGAGCTCATTATCTGAGAAGGATAATGAAAAATGTTTATACATGCAGCACAAATACATTGCTTAATTCAAAAGATAGATCACATTAATTGTTAATTTAATAAATATATTAAGACAAATATTATTATTCTAAAACATGTCAATAATCTCAGTTAATTCTTATAAAAATTAGACAACTGATAATTAGTCATTTAATATTATTATTAAATAATCAACAAACATTATTATTCTAAAACATGTCAATAATCTCAGTTAATTCTTATAAAAATTAGACAACTGATAATTAGTCATTTGATCAGTAAATACAAATTATTAGTCATTCTGAAAGAACTATATGTAGATGGTTGAGTATGTTATATTAAAATTCTTTTGAACATGAAAATCATCAAATCATGTAACAAGCATAGGCTATATGAAGTCACGGTGGAAGGAGAAGTGTGAAAACTACATTAAGAAATTGTTTGAAGTCCATAAGTAGTGTGTTATCACCGAAAATTATTCGTTTTTGTGAAAGGTGTGCAAACAGTTCTTTCCAACGCAAAATAAGGCCCGGCATAGCCAGATGGGTAAAGGCGCTCGACTCGTAATCTGAGAGTCGCGAGTTCGAATCCCCGTCGCATCAATTCCACTTCATTATTGAAAGAGCACCACAAAAGTTTGCGGTGGGTGGTGATGACTAGCTAACTTCTCTCTAGTCTTACAGCTTAAATTAAGGACGGCTAGCGCAGATAGCCCTTGTGTAGCTATGCGCAAAATCAAAACCAAACCCACGCAAAATATTCATATACTTAGGTCATAAAGACGTTTTCAGTTAGCGGATTAAGAATTTCGAAGGAAGACATTTATCTTGGGCATTAAAAAACAATGGAATATGGTTCAACTTGTGGTATCATGACTATCCAGAAAGAGACCTGCATCGAGTCATATACTCCAAAACAAAGTGTGACGTACTTTAACAGGTGAAAATCCATGGATAAAATATCAGTCGCGAAAGCTATTCATGGTCTCGGACAGCACTACGCTACATAATCAAGAATAATCTCTGTCTTTTAAAACGACGCAAGTTACGTATGTACATTTTTTTCCTTGACATATTTCTTTAATTATCGCCTGTAGCTGGTGAACGAAACGGGAACTCACACTAACTATTTCATATAAAGATATACATGAAAAATTACTGGATGCAGCACCTATGGATTTCTTTCTGTACGATCGGACTGTTAAAGGGACGCGGGAAAACTGTCGTTCTCAAACATTAGCTGGCACATAAAGAGGTGCAGAAAACAATGGTGTACTCTTCACTGAACTAAAACAGTCGCTTTTGGCAATGGAAACTATGCTGTAGGACTATCGTGAAGAGGTACAACTGTTAGGTAGAACATGCCCAAATGATTGTGTCTAGTTTTATCACAGTTAGATTCTTTATTATTTTTATTATCTTTTAATCAGTGTTTTGTTTGTTTTTACGAGTAAAACACTTGGGTATTATTTCAGATCCAGCTTCCACATGGTATATTTAACTATAAACAAGTTTGTGCTTATTTTGCAAAGAAGTCAATATCTTTACATGGTTCAACTTATGTTTGTTTATGTTTGCTCCTTGAAACAAACATTTGTTTAATTCAGTTACAAGTTCAGAGAAGACTTGGTTTTCGTTAAACACAAAGCCAAAAAAAAAAAAAAAGGTTCTCTATGTTTTTCCCACCGAAGGTGTTAAAACCCTGTTTTTTTAGTGTTATAAGCTCTACGACGTGCTGCTGAGCCATTGGAAGGGGAGGGGAGAGAAAGGAGAGTCGAGCTGTGTATATCGTGTTCTCTTTACAAATAAAATGTGAGAACCATTTCAAACATTATTTTTATTTGTGAAGCATAATAATACAAACCATTTTCCACCTGATGCCAAAACAGACTGTCTATTTATATTTCCTTGTTAGCGATATTTGATAATTAGCGGGTTGACCCTGTTCAGCCTTTCAAGTGACGTGCGCGCACATTTGACAGATTAAGTGCTGAAACATCACTTGTGTCTGATTGGCGCGGCTAGGAAATATGGTGTTGTGAAGCCTGACCGAACAGACACGTTTTGTTTATGAGTTATCTGTGTTTCCATTAGAAACAGAAACTGTTCTGTCTCGATTAGCTCTTCCCACGCAGGGTTACGTCTAATCAGTTAGATCTTGAAAACTTCAGATCAGGTTTTCGTACGTTGAGAGAGAATTTTCATTCAGTTAAAGTTCAGTTTTTTCTTCCTCG
Source organism: Tachypleus tridentatus (assembly GCF_004210375.1). Classification (NCBI taxonomy): domain Eukaryota; kingdom Metazoa; phylum Arthropoda; class Merostomata; order Xiphosura; family Limulidae; genus Tachypleus; species Tachypleus tridentatus. The sequence continues at coordinate 18,496,821 of NC_134829.1, forward strand.
ACATTTTGTGTATATATACATTACATGTCACCGTATTACTGTTGAGTTCCCTTATTTCTTCATTTAATTGTGTTCAATATCTATTTCACCAATATTACTTATAAATCGTGATGCCTGTTTTTTTTAATATGTCCATTACTTTCATTAATCTCAACAACAAACTCGACAATTCGTTACTTCATTTTAGCCACTGTCATAAACTTTTGACCAAAATTATAATACTAAACAAGTCAAAACAACATAATTTAAAAGTAATGTCCTCTTTTAGGCAACAGCAAGCTTCAGACCTTGTAACATTAAAGCTTGTGTTTGATCGCTACAAAAGTTTCAGAATTGTGTAACGTGCACTTGACAACAAATAAACGTAACGTGGATATTAATTATTTGAGCGCTTTGAATTTTTGGTACCGTCCACTCGCTCGTGAAACCAAAGTAGTCTAACGAAGAATACAGAAGCCGACGGATAAAATGGTTATAATTGTATATTTAAATATGTAATTGGTGACATTAATTGATAAGATGGCTTAAAATCAATGAAATATCAACAGCTGTAAATTGAACACTTATAGACTGTCCGATACTAATATGTTATAAGGTAGTACTGTACTGTACACCGGTAAGTCTTGGGTTTTACAACGCTAACATTAGGGGTTCGATTCCTGTCAGTGGACTCACTAGTTAATCCCCTGTGATTTGCTATACGAAAACAAACATATTGTACTATGATAATGAGATATTACTTAATTTTCAGAGCTAACGGAAAGTAACACTTTATTGTGAACGCCTGTTTGTTTTTTGGAATTTCGCACAAAGCTACTCGAGGGCTATCTGTGCTAGCCGTCCCTAATTTAGCAGTGTAAGACTAGAGGGAAGGAATCTAGTTATCATCACCCACCGCTAACTCTTGGGCTACTCTTTTACCAGCGAATAGTGGGATTGACCGTCACATTATAACACCACCACGGCTGAAAGGGCGAGCATGTTTGGTGTGACCGGGATTCGAACCCGCGACCCTCGGATTACGAGTCGCACGCCTTAACACGCTTGGCCATGCCGGGCCTATATTGTGAACGCAATGTGATTTTAACATTTTATATTTTGTTAAAGAAACAATAGGAACATATGTAAAAATACATTTTAGCCAATCATTAAGTTGAATGAGGTGAAAGTGTGTGGGTTAGGTTTTTAAATTTTGGTTGATAGGCAGTAATCAGTGGAGCATGAGAGGAATCTGTTTTAGGGGATTATTAACTTTGTCAACGTGTTGAATCACAATGTTCTATTTATAACCTTTTTTCGGTCATAGTTTGTTTTGACAAATTAATGTGTTATTCATAGTTCTTACTGTTAGAACAGATTTTATTGATAATTGATAATCAAGCATTGAATAAATAATTAAATAAAATTAATATTAATTGTGATAGTTGCAGTATATTCATGTAACACGTTTAAACCCACAATAACCATGAATAATTCGTGTTTTTTTAAAGGATGCAATAAATCTTACGTTTAAGATACGATAGAAGAATTTTGCTTTGTAAGAAATAAAAGCAATTTTGTGATGTACAATTAACTGTATTCTGTTTAATAAACAATGAAAAATATGCATTCCGCCATAACTTATTAGAAGTATTTCTATAAAGTGTAAAAGTACATTACTTAAACAGGGAAACGTGAAGAAATGCATGCGAAAATAGTTTATTAATGGATTCATAAAAAAACACTATTTCATACATAAAATACCCTTTAGCTACTCTTTATTACTTTAGGTATTTATTATGATTTTAATATTACACAGATATATCTCTTTACTTTTAAAATAATATATATATCTAAGGAGTTGTGAGGATGTTACTGTTTATTTTATGAATGTTCCCAAAAAGTATTGTGTTTTGAATCACCCTACCTACAAGAAGATTAACTGTGCACCTCACTCCTGAGAAATGGTATATTTCATTTGATGAATAATATGGACTTCGTCCTTCACGTGTAGGTTTGTATACAGAAACATATATTTATGTATGCATTGAGCGCAGGTCTTGTGTCTTCCAGCTCTGAGTATTATGCCGACCCAGATGACACCCGGAAGAATTCACATACACTTATATATAGTTTATCTGTCAACAAACTGTAACTAAAAACGCCTTACTCCTATTTCGAACTTTCCATCAAAACTCTAAAAAGGAAACATAAAGAAATAATGATATTATGCTACGTAGAAAACGATCATAGATTCCAGATTTTTTTTCCTTCAAGGTTTCATTCTAACAGTTTCTTCAGAAGCGAACTTCTATTCAAACGTGTTGGCGCGCGATGAATACAACAAGTTTAAATTTGGTCTAAGCAAAATGGAAAACTATAAAAGATCTAAGCCACAATGAAAAACTAAAATACGAAGTTACATATGCAACAATAGTACTTTGATGACGATATATCAAACAAACTTAAGGGAAGCTGCGAACACTAATAAGAAAATAGTTCAATACAGACATAATGACCAGCAGACGGTAGACACATATATCCTTTAATTACGATAATGTTCTAAGAACATGACATCTTTTCAAGAAAAGTATAATATTCGACAACCTTACAATAAAGATATTTCTTAAAAACCCACAAGGTTCCAAGACTCTATCCTTTAAAACGATGTTTTAAAACTTCGTGAAACTATTTTCAAGTGAACTACAAATTACTGTTGGCATGCCCAGTGCTTTAGAAGCATTTATAAGTATAGTGATTTTTTGTAAACACATTCTTTGTTGGTTGTGGTATACTTTCCTGTTTAACATAGGTGTCGCAGGTTCGAATCCCCGTCACATCAAACATGCTCGCCCTTTCAGCCGTGGGGGCATTATAATGTGACGCTCAATCCCACTATTAGTTGGTAAAAGAGTAGCCCAAGAGCGGTGGGTGGTAATGACTAGCTGCCTTCCCTCTATTCTTTCACTGCTAAATTAGGAACGGCTAGCGCAGATAGCCCCCATGTAGCTTTACGCGAAATTCAAAACAAACCAAACCTTCACAGGATACGAAACTAAACTGCTATAACGTTGACTGTAATGGACATACACACACACACACAGATATATATATATGAAATCACATCCAGAAAACTTGCGATATACCTTGGCTCTACATAGCACTTCAGATATCTCTCTTCTGGTTCTTGCAAGTTTTTTTTCTTTCTTTGTAGATATGGATTTCGTTATCAAAACAAAAACAAGTTAATCTTAACGTTTACAGGACTGCAAATATATTGTACTTTTAAAAAATCGTGTATCTGTGGACCGACTGAGACAAGTTCTTATACGCTTCCTAATTAACCAAATAGCAAATAAATTGTATTAATATCTAGTGTTGAAACTTTAGAAACCTTCATATAGAACACACAGAAACTCTTTTACATTTCAATATCAGAGTTAAGTATCAAAACTTGCTGAACGTTCTCTGACGTCACCGACAGAATACGGCGCATTCACAAAATAAGCAGCGACAGCTTTACGACTTCAAGTAAACAAGAAGAGCCCTTCTGACCCTGACAGTAACCAGAACCATACCGGCTTCGTCGAATCTGACACTCAAATTCCAGAGTCAAAAAACGAGCCATCTTATTGGCAGCAATGTCAGTTGTTGACCTATAATACATTGCTATTCTGTAATAAGCAAAGTAGTAGGTAGCTTACTTTCCACGTTGGACTAGTTAGATGTTTTTACATACAGCTCTTCAGACATTTAGTTACCAACTGCATGCTATTCAGGATCAGCACTAACTGCTGTTCCAGCTTCGGAATCAAATATATTACAAGCAAGATCATGATGCTTATAACAGTCACAACAAATTATGTGTGTATATTCAAAACACTCTCAATCGTTCTGTTTTTTGTTATCTATAAACTTCCAACGGCGTCAGCCTGGGATCATGAAAAAGAAGGCGATGGCACTTCCAAAGGCCTCGGTTTTACGACCGATAGATGGTTAACTGTTCCTCGTGGTTTACATCAAGTGCTTGCTTCAATTGATGACAAACTTCGTAGTTTGGATACATTTAGCCACACATTAAGATTGGGACGACTAGACTACTTTATGGATCATATGACTCGCAGACTGGAAAACATCGAGACTAAGCTTGGAACGCTGGAAACTACACTCGACATTCGCATCAGAAAGATAGAAGAAGTCATAATCGGTAAGGATATTAAGGAGGAGTTGTCCAATGATCATTTATCTCGGAAAATGTCGAATATAAACGATAAGCTAAATAACAAAGTGTCCTTTCTAGATGCTAAAATTGATATTAGAACTGAGAGGATAACTAATAAGTTAGAACTTTTAGAACGAGATATTCAAGGGTCAATGGATGACGTTTTAGAAAAGCTAGTAAAAAGTGATGAGAGACATGCTCAATTCGAAAAAGTCGTATTGTCAAAATTACAAAAGTTCGAAGAAGTTGCTAACAACTTTAATGATGTTCGCGTCTTTTTAAAAGAAGAACTTACCAATATCATTAAACATCAAGCTATAACTATCAAATCTAAAACTGAAAGCAGTGTTAACAATATTCTCCAAGGCCTAGACGTAATGAAAAGAGAAATGGGTACATTTCATCATAATACAACAAAGGAGTGTTCAAAAGTAGGGAATTATTTAAAAGAAACGGTGCAGCAGTTGAATAACAGATCTTTAATGTGTTTTGGAGATAACCGAAAAGAAGTTCTACCCATAACTTTAGTCATGTAATAACAGATACCAATTGTACATCTGAACACGTAGAAAACGTCTCAACCACAGTAAGAGGATTTGTTAATGAAGGGAAGAAAAATATTTCTGAGCTTAATTCTGTCATGAAATATTATATGAAGAAAATAATTGGTGGAGTACAACACTTGTTTAATTCTTCCGAGGAAATAAAGATATTCCTTCGAGATCTTACTGAGCAAGGAAACAAAACAAAAAATATCATCTACGACGAATTTAACATGCTTCAACAACAATTGCAACCGATTCCGTTACTAGAACCTAAAATTTTACATTTAGGGGAAAGTCTCAATAAAAGAGTTGCCGAATTGAGCAAGGTCGTGGACAGTAGCTTTGCAACACTTCTTGTTGCACAAAATACCTTCATTTCTTCCTGCAAAAGAATCCAAGCAGAAGAAACTCACGTTTACAATATATTGCAAAAAATTGTACTTGAAATGAGAAATAGATCTATAGATGACATTCATCTTATCAGAAGAGAGATTCAAACGCACAGTGCGGAAATTGACAAAACTCTAACCAGGATTTTATCTTCTTTGAAGTTTGTTAATAATAGCATAGAAGATGAAATCAAACGTATATTAATGACGACATCCGAAAACCTTATTAAGGAATGTGCTCTGTCGTCTAGAAATCTGGGTAACCAAAGAAACAAAAGTGTTACGGAGGAAGAAAATGAATATAAAAAAAAATGGCAAGAATCTGTTTTGGACTCTATTGTAAATATCCAGGAGTATGATATAGAAATAAAGGACGAACTTAATCGTTCAGATATATTCGATGATATCAATGAAACCAAAAGTACTGTTGCCATTGAACAAGAACCAACAGGTGATTATTCTGATATAACGGAAAAAAATGGTGGACTGTAAATAGTAAGGTTCACATTCTTTATAATAGCCTTGTTAAAATCAAATTTCTTGAATATTAACTTAAAGTTATCTTCATCGTAAAATAAAAATTACTGTACTTAGGTGCAACTTTTACTTAGAGAAAAACAGATTTGAACGTAAAAGTTGTTAATGCATGTTTATACTTATTTTTATTTCCCAGATCAGGTGTTGATTCATTGTTTAGAAACGTTCACTTGATAAATAAATTCGTTTTAATCTCAAGATTTCCCATGTAGTTCAAACGGTGAATACAAATAAAAAATATATTAAAAACGTTACATTTAGAATTAAAACATACATATATTTTAAATATGAAATTTCAAACATGACGCTCAGGCCTTAGGAATTAGAATTTGTTTTTTTCTGAAAACGACTCTCTTAACAAGACAGAGTAGAAAGTGTTAGTACTGAAGGAACTTGTATAGCATATCTCAGTAATTTCACTCGATTTCATCTTTAATAGCCCCCCATCCAGTGACACAGCGGTATGTCTGCGGACTTATACTGCTAGAAATCGAGTTTTGATACCAGTGGTGGGCAGGGCACAGATAGCTCTTTGTGTAGCTTTGTGTTTAAATATAAACAAACATCATTAATAATCTAGGACAGAAAACAGAAACATTATTTTCTAGATGAGAAAGCTTAGGCTTTTTATTATATTACTTTTGACTTTTTTAAATAATAAAAATGAAATAAGTAAAAATGAAAGGTTTACCAAAATACTTCTCACAAGCCACTAGCGGCATATCTGCGAACTATAACGCTAAAATCGGATTCCATACAAATGGTAGAACCAGCACAGACTGTGCAGCGTTTCCCTTGCCCATAATCCCCCAGTGGCACAGCGGTATATATGGGGACTCACACCACTAAAATTTGGGTTTCGATAACCGTGGTGGGCAGAGCACAGATAGTCCATTGTGTAGCTTTGTGTTTAATTCTAAGCAAACAAACCTTGCCTATAAATAAATATTGATCAGAAACAATTCTGACAAGATTACAAAACTTTCCACAATATTTAAACATTTTATCGTCATTTAGATCGTTATATTGAAGAATACTGGTACAAATGAATGAATTATGTGTTTTTTACATTTAAACACTATAAAGAAATGTTCATTAGATCTCTCATTATCGAAACAAAAATAATGTTTCTCTCTCATTTATACCCCAGTAATTTCCAATTGTACTTACTTATAAATTATATTTATTTTTCATCCAAAATGAATAATAATGTTATTATTCTTAATGTTATGTCTTTTAAGTGGCTGTAATGATAGTTTTTAGTGTGCATATAACGTTAACGAAAGAAAAGTGCTTGTTTTTCTTTTCCCAGATGTATAATTTGCAGTGAGGATAAAATTAGAATAAAAAAGTATATTGGAAATAGAAAAGAGATTTTATTTTCCATTAATATGAAACAACAGCTTAGAAAATGTAGCTATAGACAAAGTTTGATTTATAGAACTCATAGACTCTGCTCAAAAATGAAGGAATTCATAAAGAGTTATTGTACTGAAAATTAGTGGAAAATACAGAGTGGAAAAAATACGGAAAGTATAGAGGTTTTCAGCTGTCTATATACAGTTGAATAAGTTACTCTATAATAATTTTGAGTACGCAAATAAGCAGGTGGCATGACAATCACAGCCGCAATGAATTTACAGTAAAACTTCATGTACCAAGAACTACCTTTTGACATTGTTTGGCGTTCATAGGTAATGCAATGCCATCTTAAACTGATCGCCTTTTAGAAGTAGTATGTAACAGTCTTTTCGGCCCGGCATGACCAAGTGGGTTAAGGCGTGCGACTCGTATTCTGAGGCTCGCGAGTTCGCATCTCCGTCACACCAAACATGCTCACCTTTTCAGCCGTTGGAGCGTTATAATGTTCGGTCAATCCCACTATTCGTTGGTAAAAGAGTAGCCCAAGAGTTTGCAGTCGGTGGTGATGGCTAGCTGCCTTCCCTCTCGTCTTACACTGCTTAATTAGGGACGGCTAGCGCAGATAGCCCTCGAGTAGTTTTGCGCGAAATTAAAAAGAAACAAACAAAAACAGTCTTTTCTAAAGTAAATTATTCATATATTCATGTAACAAATATATGTTCAGAACGATAGTTTAGAATCTGAAAAATGGGTATATCCTTTATACTTATTGGCATTGAAAAACACAAATATGGTGGTTCAATCTAGAGTAAGAGTACTTCCTCGAAAGAGACCTGAATTAAGTCAAGCCTCTGCTGTGGTAAGAAAGGTACGACATATTTTTAAAGGGGAAAATCCATGAGCAGAATGATAAATGTTAAATGTCGTCCACATGCACTTAGCAACAGTACACAGCAAAATCATAAATCAAAAAGGTGACAGATGCTGCTTCTAAGGCACATGCTTTCAATCATCGTATACCTTATTGAACTGGAGAGCAAAACGAATACTCTTGCTATTCTATATTAACAAATATCAGACCCATCGCCTTTCTATTTTTGTGTGATTGGAGTGCCGAAATAGGTGTTGAAAAGCCCTCGTACTTCACAGAGATTATCAAAACTAACAAAGATTAACTATTGTCAATATGAGTATGCATGGTTGTCAAATAGGATGATCAGATATGATAACATGGATTGCAACAGCAAATTAAAACTCCAAAGTAGTTATTATGTAATGTATTCAGCCTCTGTAAAACAGATAACTTCTTCGAAAGCTTAAATGAACCTAATTATAACGTTAAACACATAGTTATAATTATAAGCATTTAATTATTACTCATTATTCTAATATTTATGAAAAAAGGATTGTTTGTTTTTGAACTTCGCGCAAAGGGCTATCTGCGCTAGTCATCCTCAAGTTAATAGTGCAAGTCTAGAGGGAAGGCAGCTAGTCATCACCACCCATCGCCAACTATTGGATTATTCCTTTACCAACGAATAGTGGTATTAACCATCACATTATAATAATAATCCAACGGGAGAAAGAGAGAGCATGCTCGATGAGACGAGTATGAGAAGCCGCGACCCTCTGATTGCGAGTCATGCGTCCTAACCACCAGCCCATGCTGGGTCGTGAAAAATAAGAAAATGTTTCAGTTAATAGTAGAAATAATTATAAAGGCTTCTAAACCAATAAATCAGATTAAATATCTATATCTCATTTTATGGTTTATTTGTTTGTTTGTAGGTTAAGCACAGAGCTACACAATAGGTTATCTGTGCTCTGCCCACTATGGGTATCGAAACCCGGTTTATAGGGTTGTAATCTACAGATATACAAGTTAACCATTGAGGGACAATATTTATGTTGTGAGTCTGCAGACATACCGCTGTACGACTGGGAGGGCTGGCTTGAAAGATTAAGAAATTTAGTGTTATTTTAAGAAATCATACACTGAAGAAACAAAACATCCCTTGGTTATATGAACAATGGAACAACAAAATCGTGTGATTAGAGGGGAATATGCCACAACAGCTGTAATTCAACACATTATTGAAGCTGATTGTTCTATTGCATGGGATCGAGCAAATAATACAGTATTTTATCAGCAAAGAAATATTAGAAAAATTACTGAAACAGCTAAGCATAACATTGATTTATACATAAAGACATATGACCTGTAGAGTTAATTTTTCCCTATTAAAATAAAAGGGCATGTTTCAAATTACTGATGGTGTAAGTTATACGAACTAACAAGAACGCGATACACGCGACTAAGACAAATGTTTTACTAATGACTGACTGGGTCAGTTGAAATACGACTTTGTTTACTTTTGTGTATGCGATTTTAATTTGATTTTAAATCACTTTGTTCTAGTATAGTAGCATTTATTATCATGTTCTTCTTGCCTCATAAGTATGTTGACGTTAAAATGTTAAGCCACTAATAGTACTTGTCATAAATTCCAGTAGAACAGTGTATTTTTCCTTTTAAATCACGAATTTTACACTTAAACTGATTGAAACACAACATTTGCATGATGTCCTATATTTATGAATATGTTATATACACATTAATCATTGTGTGTCAGTTTTCATTTTACATATTTATATATTTCATTGAATAAATTCACTAAGACATTTCATGTTTTGACAGTGATATTTAAGCGACATTATTAATATCATTATTTTTCTCAGACCCTAACCTGGCAAGAACAGTTGGATGCTAGAATGCAGTGAGTCAGTCAGTTATTTTAGTTATACATTCAACTTTTTAAAAGTTATTTTCTATAGAAAATAATAACGGATGAATAAAAGGAATCGATTCCCTGTTTTCTTGTTATGCTTTTACAATTTATTCAGTGTGTTATAAGAGTTAATTTTCCATTCATAGTATTTATATCTGTTTCAAATATTTTATTTAAAGAAACTGATAGTATTTGTACCAATTACGGCATTATTAAATAATAGAAAATACCTTTACTTCACAACCTATTGAAATATAGCTAAAAGTGTAAATAGTTTATACTGCTTTGTGTTATTTCTTATTAATATGTATTTTGATTAAGTATTTCTGACGAAAACTCTAAAACCTCAGACTGATTATATCAATTTTTGTAACGTTCATTTCTAGAATTTTAAGTTTGGTAATGTATATTTTTAAAACTTGTGATTCGGTCAATGGCATCCTCTGAATTAATTTTACACAACACGAATGTCACGTGATGAATTATGTCATTTCATGTTCATTTAATGATGTATAAAAGTTATAAGAACAAAGTGTGTTCTGACTTAGCAGCTCACGAAGGTGTATTCGTGCTTTTTTCATAGTCGAGAATCGAACTCTAGATTTTATCGTTCTTACTCCGTAAACTTGTTGCTGATCCATCGGGAACAACTGCTTGAACAACAGCTGAGTGTGTGGAAAAATATTTAGACTTATAGTGAAACATACCACCAGCACAAGAAAGACACTAGAATGATTTTAATTTGGCTAGAACCACTGGAAAACAAAATTTAAATGTAGAATCTCTGTGAGCATTAAAAAGTATTGTTAGCAGGATATGGACACCCACTCAGTCAAGAAATATAGATGACTAGAAACTTATACTAGATAGGTCTTTATTGACAATCTTACAAGACAACGGTGTTTAATAATTTGAACTCAAACTATTCACTGAGTTTCACCATCCCAATTAAATCTACAATTGAGAACACCAAATAGATGTAAAACCGAAACAAAAATGGTCAAAAAGTGGATTTTATATGGTTGGCCTTTATCCCAGATGATCATTGGTGTGAATTATTCAAACTCATTGCCAATAAACAGCCCGTTTTCAATGGTGTGAATAGCATTTAAGTTGATCAATCGATACCAGAGCTATTTTGTTCACAAATAATTCAAGCACTAAATTGTTACCAGATATAAGAGATGTAAACATTTCGATATATATCAAGAAGATATCGAACAAACGACTGTAAAGTATGCTATAACTGGATTTGAATCTGATTTAAATGTACCAGAAGTTCTTTGAAAATGCTTGTCAGCTCGTGAACCCCGTCCAAGCAGCGTTAACGAATGGAGGCAATAGATGAAGAAGTGGACCACATACCTGTCAGATAACTAATGTATTTATTTGAAGCTTCCCACATCAATATGCGGCGTTGGTATTCAAGGTAATCACAACACTTATTAAGAAAATTCGCAACTACTTTTAGATTGAATGTTCTGTACTACTATATGAACGTTTGTGAACATGGGCTCTAATAGTGTATATTTACATCTCAAATAAAACATCACAAATTGAACTCAACGATGTAATTTTAAACATATAAACATAAAAAAACTGTTACAATACTCTTCTTAAATGTATATGAAAATGTAAATATTTTATTTACTAAGGTGAACGTATGAGCACAATTATAATAATATGTTTCGTACATAAGTTTTTTTAACAAAGTAAAATATGCCATTAACTTATAAAAATCCACATATTATAGAATATTACTATACTAGAAAGAGGAACAAATTTGAATTAAAAGTTTTTGGAAGTGCTATTACATATAACATCTTAAATGGTTAATTAACAGCTGAAGGCGACAACACCAGTAAATTTAAACAAAAGTTCCTAATTTCACATATTTATCATAAAATTCATTTTTACAATTTTATTATATTATATTGTAAATAAAAATTAAATAAACGTGTTATGTTTTCTATAAAAACTTAATGTAAAGATAATTTGCATAGCGTGAAACAAAACCACTTAACCCTCTATTTCATCCATTATGATAGTACTGTGGGAAAAAAGAATGTTTTCATTGAGTACCTTAAACAGGTTTGTACTGTAAAACAAAATATGTTTCGATGAAATATATATTGGCAAGTTGTAAACGGATAAGATACATGGAAATAATATTGTTCTATTAAGGATTCAACAGAACTAATTCAGTGGTTTATTTACCTGGGAGTAAAATTTATCTGGTACTGAATTAAAGCACTCTTATGTGTATTACGTAACAATTAAACAGGTTAACATTCGTGACCGAATGCAACATGTCTTCACTACACAATGCCATCATAGTTGATTTTGATACCAGTAAAATCGTAAAAAAAAATCTCAGAAAAAAACGAACAAATACGGCATATTTGTCTGTTAATGTGCGTTGCTTCTGAAGAGTTATTTGTACAAAATTCCATGTAATGGTAAGTAATTGGCTAAAATCTCCAAACTTAGGGGTTTGTTCTTTTGATCCCTGTAAAAATGACCAAAAATGTGCACATTCCATATTTTTGTAAGCACAGTTTGGTTTGAATTTCGCGCAAAACTACACGAGGGCTATCTACGCTAACCGTCCCTAATTTAGCAGTGTAAGACTATAAAGAAAGCAACTAGTCATCACCACCCATCGCCAACTATTGGGCTACTCTTTTACCAACGAATAATGGAATTGACTGTCACATTATAACGCCTCCACGGCTAAAAGAGCATGTGTGGTGTGACGATAATTAGAACCTGCACCCCTCGGATTACGAGTCGAGTGCCTTAACCACCTGGTCATACTGGGCCGTGTGAGTATATGTATGGGAAATGTAAAACATATCTTTGTACCAGATACTATATAAACGGACCAAAATATGGCGGAGTAATTGTCAAAAAACAATCTAAAACTACGTTTTTTTGTGGCATCTTGACATTTGTATAATTCTTTTAAACGCTTAAGTCTATCATTTTTGTTTTTCAACATTTTACAGGTGTATAAAAGTATTTATGTACCAAATCCTATATAAAGTGGTCCAAATATGGCCAAGTAATTGACCCAAACCCCCAGAATTATGTTTTGGTGATCTCTGTCTCCTATAAAAAGACATAAATTGGCAAGTCCAGCGTTTTTATATGTTGGGCAAAATGAAATGTATTTTATCCCGGCCCGGCAACGCTTGGAGGTTAAGGCGTTCAACCTGTAATTTGAGGGTCGCGAGTTCGAATCACGGTCGCACCAAACATGCTTGCCCTTTCAACCGTGAGGGCGTTATAATGTGACGATCAATCCCATTATTCGTTGTTAAAGAGTACCCCAAGAGTTGGCGGTGGATGGTGATGACTAGCTGCCTTCCCTCTAGTCTTGCACTGCAAAATTAGGGACGGCTAGCGCAGATAGCCCTCGAGTAGCTTTACGCGAAATTCAAAAAACAAACAAACATTTTTATCCCAGTTTTCATCTTGATTGCTATATATACAACCTCACAGAAATCAAAAATATTCATTTTGAGTTGTTTAACTTTTCACACAATAAAATTCTTAAAAATAACAAAATAAAACGAAACTAACCAATGGTTTTCGGTGTATTGGACTAAGGTTAATTTTACCAAGGTTCAAATGAATTAGCCCAGAAATGTTTGAAAGAAGAAACAATATAGAAACAATGTCTCTCTGCGGAGACAAAAAATAGAAGGAAGGCAGGGTACTTAGATAATGAATACTTCGTAAACGAAAGTTCAAGTAGTTTTGTTATAAAATTATTTTCATTTGAAAATATCGTATTATCTTTAGTTAGTGTCATACAGGATATAAGTGAAGCTATAACGCAGAGAATTGACAAAAATGATAATATAAACACTAATTTCGTGCCTGACAGTTTTAAAATTGAGCTGAAATAAAATTCATTGTGAGTTAATGGTGGATTGATATACGTCGGCATCGGTGGAGTACATCAACTTTTGTGGTTCTCTGTGGTGAGTCTGTAAAACTAATCACCTTTGGCTCCATTAATTTTAATTCTACATTAATAATTCTACATTAATAATGTAGAATTATCCGCCCTCTGATGGATCAACATGTCATAGGTCACGGTGCTTTTCATCATTAAGAGATATTTTCCAGAAAATGGCATACTCGTTCGGCTTTTCATTAGACGTGATACACCCCATATGGCTAACAAAGTTTAACAGTTCTTGAATTTACATGAAAAATGGTCCATCTTATGAACAGTTTCATTACTGTATACATAGTCTAAATTTTGATAGAGCATACTATATTACTTACCATTTAAATTATCGTTCTGATAGTCTTTTCGATAGTGACTTAGTGTTCACAGCCTCTTTCAATTCTGTGACATGAGAATTAATATGATCCAACATTCAGCATATATACTGAAATGAGATAATTTATGTAGGCTTGCTTAGTACAAAATTAACACTATAAGTTGAATCGTCATTAAATCATAGCACTGAAAAATACTGGGCAGGAGTACCTTTACCAACTTCAATTTTACAACGTAAATATTTGCTTCTTCAGAGTCAGGAATCATAACTCGGAGTAAAGTTGTGCAGGTTTCTGTTTCTATGGATTTAGTCTGTTAAACCAAAGTTACAGGAATGCTTTAATTTTAAGCACTGTAGTAATTTCTTTGTTCGTGATATCTAGAGAAAAAATATTTAATAACAATTTTTAGAGAAAGTCACCATAAGAATGAACAGGCAATTTAGCATCTATTAATGCTAAGCAAAGACAAGAGCTTAGGAACTTACCATATTCTCTTTCTCACTATGGGCTCAAACGAATCAGTCGAGTTCGCGATCCCAAATTGAATCTTTACAGTTTCTCTGTTATAACTTTTAATATGTTTCGTGTACCTGCACGAAATTTTACAAGTTTTTAGTAATCATTAAGAGTCATTTGATGAAAATATTAGTATTTTTATTAAAATACCTTCATTAAAAATTTATGTACCCTAACTCTATACAAGGCTGGTCAATTTTACTGACCTCGTAACCACGAAAAAAGAAGTGAATGTAAAATAGCTTCTTTTGTTTCTAGATATACTTTATTTATTAACATTACACAGCATTTATTTATCTAAGATTGTTTCAAACTAGTAATAATATACACCTGCTTATACTTACACTTTACTATTTTTGTCTATAAATCGTATTTAACATACTCACTCCATATAATTTATAAATCACTTGGAGAAGGTTAAGCTCACGATACCCTATTGAATTACATAACTTGCAATATGCTAACGAGGGTACATCGTAAAATTGTGTTATTGTTATTAGTTATTACTCCTAATCCAACATTATTTAACCTAAAATATTTCTACTTTTTTACATTTTAGTTATTTTTATATTAATAAATAAGTAAAGTACTACTTTAAACAATTTGTACTGAATTAAATAATGAACCAAAAATATATAATATAACACGCAGAACTCAGACAGTGCTCCACAACTATCATAATTTTTCTGGCTTTCTAACTATGTGACCAGAGCCGTTAAAAATTCAACTATGCTTGTCGATGTGTTTCCCATGGAAATCAAGTAGAACAGGAAGCAAAATACATAATTCTCTCTTCAGAAAACAATTAATATCATACGTCCTTTGAATAATTATAGCCTTGGCTTTCTATTGGTTATACGTCATATAGTACAAAGCACCAGAGAAATAAAACTGGTAATATCTTAAAGAGAGGATGTGACAGGAAGGCGTGGCAAGAGAAGTATGATTTTCTGTTTTATTTCGTTGTAAATAAATAAGATTGAAGGATATCAAGATTATGCTTTGTCTGAGTAATGAAAATGTTACAATGATAATTTATATTACCTTTTTGTATTCTTTTAGAGGTGGTAAATACATTAAATGGGTAAGTGAACACTTTCCTAAACTAAAAATGTATTACTGATAGATACTTACTTCCTGTCACATAATAACTTTCTTCACTTGTGCTGCTCTCTTTACGCACAACTTTTGCTCGCCACTAGCTTTAATGCTTCATCCTCCTTCGCGCGTAATTGCTCATGGTATAGCTATGCTGTAGAATGTAAATAAGTGTAAATCAACTTTCCATCATGAGGGGTATGACAAACCTTTATACTCTAGATTACTTCAAGAATAAGTACAAAAGATACAGAGGAAGTGGGGAGGACAGATTGAAAGTGATAGTGAAAGCATGCATCTATCAGGAAAACATTTTTAGTTATGAAGATCAGAAGACACCCAAAGAAAACCCATGTAGTGTGATACCCTAATGTACAGGTTCACACCTGTTGGAGACTGCACCGCATCTGCACTAGGTTTAATCGTTGCCTATTGTAAAGATGTCTTCCCTAAAATTGGTAGAAAATATGCACATCTAAAATATAATTGGATGCACCAAATGATGTAAAGTGACTAGCATGCATCAGACCATATTTGGTTGGTCAGCTCTAGTCCAAAACCAGGCAGCATCAGGTGTTTGCTTTCCACTTTGCAGTAGGAGGAGAGCCCCAACCAGCTTTATCTCAATACCAAGAAGTGAAAGGAAATAAATGCTGTTCTGACAACCCACTTAGGGTGTATGTGTGCATACCCAATACACAACTAACATCAAGTTCTCTGGGACCCAACATCCAGGTGATAGTAAAAAGGAGCATGCTAACATGATAGATCAAATCAACTATAATCCAAAACCAGGTGGACTCTAGAATTTGTTTGTGTCCTGCTCCTACCGACGGGCACTATTTACAACAAAGTGCGATCCAGGAAAGGAAAAAGGAACATTGGTAAAAGAAGGAATAAAAGGAAGAACTTACCCTTTTAGAGTCGAAATGATGCAAAGAAAATTACAATAGGTGGAAAGCAATAGCCAAATGAGAAGGATACGACCAAGTTATTGGGTTATAAATGTTTGAAGCATGGTAGTTCACATGCCAGCCTGCGTAATCTTTTCTCACAAGTGGGCATTCAGGAATAAAAGTGAGATGACGTCTTTTATGAGAAAAAATGTGATGAAGTCCTCGGTTAACAATGTATGAACAAAATGAATAAGCTGGAAAATTCACCCATTAAGGGTAAGAGAAAAGAAATCATCGATAGAGGAACTATTATATGGTGTAAGCAAATGAGAACAGGATACACAGAAGGGACAGTTTGGATGACAAAAGTAAAATATACTGGACAAAGGATACAATGAGGACTAAAATGAGAATATAAATAAGAGATTGAAGGCAGGAAAACAGGAACAAAAAAGATATCCTCTTCATGTGCTTTTGATGTTTTGGGAAAAATTCTGTGATCTGGGTAGAGGAGAACAAAGAATGGTGATAAGGAATATGAGAAACACTGATAGAAAAGATATGTGACATACAATGTGAGAAGCAGTAAGAAATACCTCTGGATGGAAAGGTACGATAGGCAAATGGCCAAAAGTTCAAACGAGAGAAAGGCAAAAATTGAAGTATAGCACTGAAATTCTAATGAGGTAAGGAAATTGGATGATGCACTAAATACGTGACTAGCAAGAAGATAAACTTGCTGAGGTTGGGCCCAGAAAAGGAGATCTAGTATTTGAAGGCATAATGAATGGGACTGGAAGTGCATCAGGTATCCGTGATGAATGGGTGCCACAGGTGCACAAATCTAGCTAACTGTGCACCCACAGTGCTAGAAATCATAGGCTAATAACAGAAAAACTGGCATTGGAAAACATTGTGATGTCAAATTTGGTATCTCCTGTATAAACCTGAGAAAGGATCACTGATACTGGATAGGATGCAGGTGCGCAAAACATGAAAAAAGTGGTCAAAGAGGTTTGGGAAATGCGAGAAACAAGGAAGAAAGGGGAGGAATGTTGGCATACAGCCTTCATCCAAAACTCGAAAGGATCAGAAAGATTAAAAAAAAAGGGTTGTTGTAATAAAGGAGCCAGACAGAGGTCTTACAAGTAGGTTTGGTGTGTTTTTTTTACCTGCGTTAGACATCCCTAATTTAGCAATGAAAGACTAGAGGGAACGCAGCTAGTCATCATTACCCATGACCAACTCTTGTACCAACGAATAATGGGATTAACTGTCACCTTACAATGTCCCCACGGCTAAAAGAGAGAGCACATTTAGTATGAGGAGGATTCGAGCCCTTGACTTTCACACTGCGAGGCGAGCATCACAACCACCAGGCTATGCCATCACAAATCGTAAGCAGGTAAACATACATTAGACATGAGGACAATCCTAACAAGAAGATACGAACAACTAAGGAGCCATATAGAAGGATAAACGTGAAGGTACACCAATGTAGGAAAGAGAAGATGTGTATCTTCCAAAAATCTCAGGAAAATAGTGAATAGAATTGGAAAGGAGGTGGATGGGAAAGAGATAACGGGTAACACTTCTGGGAACTCATTTCCGAAAAAGGCTGAAGAAGTACAAGGGAAATTCAGATGGAGAAGTTTGGCAATGGCTAGAGGTGGAAAAGAACTGTCCATATCTCCATCATCAGGATCGAATTATTCCTGAACTGAGTACGCCAACCAAATTTCTGGAGGTGTTGCAAGCTATAAGATAGATTACAACTCATAAAATATTATGAACAAAACATCCTCCTCAAAAAGTGTGGAGCCCAAAGCCACAGAATCAGTAAGTGGTGGTGCATCAGTAGTTATCAGATATAGGACAGAAGGCGTTGCAGTAACATTAAAATGAGAGTTCATTATATGAAAATGGAAAAGGAGACTATTCCACAAATACTAAGTTAGCAGTAAGTTAATGACAACAAACTAAGCATTACCGAAACACATTAGAATCAATCAAAAGTGCTATGAAAATTATAAGTACAGATGATCAAAACTGAGCACGACTGCCGACTGGAATGTCAAATCGAGAAATGATGAGAGTATACTACAGTATAGAGTCAGATGCGGTAGGAAGGTGTCAAACTATACTGAGAGGGGATCCCGCTAGAACAAAGGTAAGTCTTCGGATTTACGACGCTAAAATCAGGTGTATCAAAACACGGTTTTTAGCGGTGTAAGTCCGTAGGTATACCACTGTGGCACTGGAAAGGGATGCTGAATATATTTAACTGACATATTTTGTGGATGAAGTACAATACTTCACACAGCACAATAATTTTGTACATATTATGATTTTCTACTCCTTATGAAACTTTAATTCACAGTCAAAGATTTATAATTTCTTTCAGGACTTTTCATGGCATCATGGAATTTAGGTATGTATTTTGTAATAATCTACCATTTTCTGGAAATATATTTCCTCATGTCACTTTCACTCTCTGCCAATTAATTTATTACAAAGGTCTGGTTGTTATGGCACTCGACTTGCAAGGTGAGAATACCATTACGAAACATGCTTGCACATTTTCAGACATGTGGATGTTATAATGGTATAATCAATCCCTCTATTTGTTAACAAATAAAAAGGAACTCAAGAGTTGATGGGAGGTGACATTGTCTAACTGCATTTTTTCTAATCGACCACTTCTAAATTATAGACATCTAAAATAAATAACCAAGCAATGAATACGGGGAGTGTTCTACGAATAAAAATGGACAAATTAGGCAAACCAGTTTGGATCATGTGACCTCCAAATTGCAAACTGAGTGTACCAGACCATGTTAAGCCCTGAATTATAAAAAAATAATTTATTCAACAATAACAAAGCATATTACTGTGTAAACTTGTATTTTTGTATTTTGACGAAGAAAAAACTAAATTTTCTCTCCAATAAGTTTCTGTTTTTCATTTTGGAGAAAGTCGTGAATATTGATAAAATTTTAAACAATCACATTGATTTGGTAGCTGTTTTTTGAAATGCTTCATTATGCTCAGTGATCCTGGGGTGTAGATCAAATTCTTTTTTTTACTTTAAACATTCCACTTCATTAGGTACAAAACAGTTCAATCAATTTTGAACTGCCAAAAAAGCAAATGTATAAAGTTACTTAGTATTACCTACATTTCGGCCTGGCATGGCAAGGTGGTTAAGACACTCGACTTGTAATCTGAAGGTCGCGGGTTCAAATCCTCATCACACTAAAAATCCTCACCCTTTCAGCCATGGGGCGTTATAATGTTACAGTCAATCCCACTATTCGTGGGTAAAAGAGTTGCCCAAGAGTTGGCGGTGGGTGGTGACGACTAGTTGCCTTCCTTCTAGTCTTACACTGCTAAATTAGGGACGGCTAGCGTAGATAGCCCTCAAGTTGCTTTGCGCAAAATTAAAAAAAAACAAAACAAATTTACGAACAGAGAAGCATTCAAGTCACTGCTCTTGTTATCGTATCTCGGTTTATGGAAAATAAGAAAACATTCTTTCAATATTGCACTAAAAATATTAAATAAATAGATCACATGTGTACATTTTCTAGTTTTTTACTTAAATATATTTTTCCCCACAGATACTTTATTTTCAAAAATATTTAATCACATTACTTAGGATTATATACAAATAACCAATACAATTGTAAAACTGATGATCACTGAGCACTGTATTCTTACTGATATGTTAATAAAATCCAAGTGGTATTTATACTGTTGTCAAAGTAATAGCTAGCTTGTCCTTTTTTATCATAATCAATGGCAATAAATTTGGCCTAATGTTTGAATAGTAATTATTTATTATGATTGTTGTAAGTTTCTATCAACCTTTATTTTATTTTCAACAGAACTGCATATCTCCACACTTAATGCCACATGATTTATGTTATTAGTCTCAAGGAAAGCTTGTTGGCCGATTTATAAGTGAATGTAATTCTGTTCATTTGTTCACTTGAGGGTAAAACACTGTCTAGCTCGGATGAAGCAACATGCATCGTTCAATATATCTAATACAGATCTAGTGGCGACAGTTTTGGAATGTGGAAGTATGAATTTGTAAATGTACAAATGTTTCATAGCTCTTTCAGTTCAGAACCTCGATCATAAAATTTACTTTGGAGTCTTCTCAAAACTAGTACCCAAGCCTGATACTTCGTTATCTTGTTAAGCATAAAACTGCAGAATGAACTATGTTTAATTTCTACTTTCATGGAATATTCCTACCTTTAACAACAGATGTATCAGCAGTGTTCTTATATCATGATGCCTTATCACATGATTGCCCCAGATCGTTTTACTTTATTCATTTTAGGGTAATATGAGTTTCAGTTATGAGGTTATAAAAACTAGATGATTCTTTCATGATGGCTTTACAGACATCTTGAAGAGGATTTAAAGATAGACACATTGTTTAAGCAGGATATATTTATTCACATAATTGCAAGGCACCAATACTTCGACAGTCACATCCATTAAATTACTCTATCATGAAAAACAACGTTTTATAAACACTAGATCTAATAAACTACTGTGAAGTACTGAAACATTTTTGAAAATCAAAACAGTTTTGGTGAATATTTGTTCCAATTCTATTTTCTGCACCATCATAATACATTATTTTGATTGTTCAACCAATTCAGCTGCAAGTACAAAAATCGTGCATCTTGTGCACGTGTTTCAATTTAATCAACAAAATGAATGAGACAAAGCAGTTATGGTTCTACACAGTTAATTTTAAAATTTAAGCTGTGATAAAACTGTTACAGCTCTAAATATTATTATCTGTACTTGCATATTATAGTTATAATTTCAATGGAAAAAAGAAACAAAAACAATTTCATAAATAATGAATTAAAATATAAATCAACAGTTTTAAATAATTTTGATTTTTAATCTGATTATTTCAGAGTAATATTAAGTTCAGATGAAATAATAACTATACATCCATAAATGGCCCGGCATGGCCAAGTGTGTTAAGGCGTTCGACTCGTAATCCGAGGGTCGCGGGTTCGAATCCCGGTCGCACCAAACATGCTCGCCCTTTCAGCCGTGGGGGTGTTATAATGTGACGGTCAATCCCACTATTCGCTGGTAAAAGAGTAGCCCAAGAGTTGCCGGTGGGTGATGATGACTAGTTGCCTTCCCTCTAGTCTTACACTGCTAAATTAGGGACGGCTAGCACAGATAGCCCTCGAGTAGCTTTGTACGAAATTCAAAACAAACAAACAAACATACATTCCTAATTATCGAATAACAACTAATTTACTAGCAAATCCAAATAATTTGTTTGAGTGATTATTTTAAATTCCAGGGATAACTAATAGTACATTGAATTTTATGTATCATACAAATGTGTATATTCTAAATTTTCACACATCATATCCATTATTTAAGAAAATAAAAAGACATGTTCATAGAATCACAAGCTTTTATGCTTCATATTTTGAAACCTAGGTATAACAAGTATCTCAAATTGATAAACCTACCTCTGTGTTAACTTTTCAGTGCCATAACATTCTGATATGCACACTTATGAGCTAGTAATAGACGTTAAGAATAAGATACATCAATTTCTCAGCACAAGAGTTACAAACTATAAAAACTCATTTTCAGTGTAACCTTTATTCGTAGTAAACCATACTGAGATAAACATTTACACCAATACCAACATAAGTTTATAATCAAAAATATTTTGAATGGAACATCTGAGACACAATAAGAAATACTTTAAAAAAATCTACCTTCTACAAAAAAACAGCCAAACTATATGAACCCTATTTTCTTTTACAAAGATTTCATTTTTTGCATTCTAAAAATGTATGTCCAATTCAAATTTAGTGTGAATTTCTGGTTATCAGTAGAGAACTACAACTTTGAAAGGTGTATGCCAAATAAATAATGTTGTTTCATGACACAGACACACGATGGGCTATCTGCTTGTCTACTGCATGAAATAGAATCTTGGGATTTTGCATTGTAATCGTATACTTAACATTAACCAACAGTGGACACCCAAAGTAATACAACATCCATTTCTTTTATAAAAATTAAACTTGTTCAAAAATAAATCAGCACATGTTTCTGAATAGATTCTGTTTTACATGCAAGTTTACAAACAAAACATTGCATATAAGTAACAGCTATATGTACCAGTTATAAGTTCCTATCTTCCTGAAATAAATAATTATTAAACGAAATCAATCTATATACTTGTTGTTCCTTCTGACAGAAGTACCACAGAGGTATCAACATTTACAAAGCTCTAATAGATGACGCAGAAAGACTTATCCAAACTCTATGGTCATGGCGATCTAATGCTCTAAACATTTACGAAATAAAAAACCAAATGCTTCTACAGCAATTTTATCTTCCATCAAAGCTGTCAGTGTTGTGAATTAGATTTGAATCAAAGTGTTCATAATTTGTTTAGAAAAGCATTTTATGAAGACGTTTGATATTATCATGAAAACAGACACACATATACATCATTCACTCATTTTTGTATTATCAAACATCAAATCTTTACAATTACGAGGTCTATGTATTTTGCATGTGAATGCAAAAAACAGGACTAACTATGGTCACACCCATCGATGTCGATTCCTCTACGTCATGAGGGAACCTCCCACAAAAGGTTCTGTTCTTTCAGTTTACCTCGTCTGGGATCTAAACATCCACTCACGTGTTTGCCGTATGTGGCAACCCGTGAAGTTAGAGGAGAGGATCCTGGTTATTGAGAGATCCAACCCTATCACACCACTTGGTCTTGAAATCCTGCAGACGAGAGAGCTTAATGTTCCCCTCCAGGGTCAATCGACTGGTCCACTTGTACTAGGGTCATGTGTTGGATGTTCTCAACGGGTGTTATGTACATTGTGTCTGATGCTAGTGTTTTGGTATAGTGTTTATGAAATCCTGGCATTGCTGCATTGTCCTATTTTGGCATTGTAGTGCATGCCCATGGTGGGTGGGGACAGTGGGCACTGAAATGTATTCCCTTGATTATGGATATTCTCATCCATGAGAAAAATAAGAATAAAAATGAAAAAAACATGATCGGAAAACGATAATGCATAGACGACTCTGTTGCACAGTCACCATCACAGTCAGATTATATAGCTCGATTTTTAATTATGCTTTCCGTATCCGAGAACTCCTTAGGGCAAATGTCTCCCTTTTGTATTCAAGAGAGATTAGCAAGGCTCGTTGGCTCCCCCCAGATCAGTAAGAAAGTTACGATCTGGAAACATTTTCCTGGAAATATCTTTAGAGCACACTAAATTCATCCTGAATTCGAAGGTCAAAGGGGATATACTCATCTAGATTACTATTCATGTAACTATGAATTATTCCAGAGGAGTTATAGTTGAGAAGGTTTTAAAAAACATTCCCGAGTAGGAGATCATATCTGGTTTTTCCAGCCAAGGCGTTTCTGTGATGTGCCGAATCTCCATTTACAAAGACAGAATAATGCAGTTATGTAATGCAAAATGTAATTATTTTGACGTTCACATCACCATGTCCACCTGCCACTACGAAAGCAGGATACTTACATTGTAAGGTTTGGCCATATATTCCAAACCCTCTCTGATGTTTTCAGTGCCAGCAGTTTGGACACTCAAAGAACTCTTTTCGTGGATCTTAAATGTATGCTCGTCGTGGTGGCAAAGACCATGATGCCTACGAATGCGAACTTGGACCACACTGTGTCAACTGTAGTGGTTCACACTCCTCGTACCTTCGTTCTTGCCCCTAAGTGAATGAAGAAGAAAGAGGTACAACATTTGAAAACTTAAACAACATCTCCTATCCCACTACATCTCGGACATACGCTGATGCACTCTATTCCACTGCTACAGTATGAGTGCAGACATATCTCTCTGAGCCTCAAACAGAGTCATTTTCAAATCACCTAAAGTCTTTTGTCCTGTAGAACTGTCGAAATTTGCATTCTAATCTGGATGGCATCAAAACTTTGATTGATTCTTACCATCCTGTGTTTTTTTTTTTATAGGAAACATTTCTGAAACCTGCCAATACAGTCATCTTTTGGCAGTTTTCTTTGTACAGAAATGACAGGTTGTGCAATGGACGAGTGCATAGGGATGTGTTACAACTGGTTGATCAGCATGTGCCCACCCTATCTTTGCCACTCGACACACTCTTAGAGGCCATTGCCATCCGTATTTCCTTGGATCGTATAATCACTGTTTGTTCTCTTTATCTCCTGCAGAGACCGATGATCAATCAGACCTTGATGCTCTCATTGAACAGTTGCCATCTCCCTTTTTATCCAGGGGAACTTTAATGTACATAATCCCCTCTGGGCAGTTGCTAATATTGAAAGGAAGAGTTGCTCCATGGAATGTATGCTCTTCGATCACAACCTTTACCTCTTTAATTTTGGTGTTTATACTTATTTTCATGCACTTGACCAGTCTGTTACTACTATTAATCTATTGGTCTGCTCCCCTTCACTTTTCTGTCACTTTTCATTGAGGGTTCGCAGTAACCTATGGGGTAGTGATCATTTTCTTATAATTTTGAGAGAGACCAGCCGTGATCAATGCCACCCGACCCACACGTGCCAGTGAAAATTGGTCCAATCCAAGTAGCCCTCTTTCACTGCTTTCTCGGAACTTGGTCCTGCCGTTGTCTGTAAGCCATCGAAAGATGACTGTGTGGCAGCAGTGGCTGACTGTATTATCCAGGCAGCTGCTCAATGTATTCCTAAAACCTCGGCATATTTTTTACAGATTTCTCGTCCATGGTGGAATCCTGCCTACCACACGGAATGGAAAGCTCAAAAACGGGCTTGGGATACCTTTTGTGGGTATTCCATACTTTCAAACTGCATTGCTTTTCAGTGGGACCGTGCACATTTTCGACAGGTAAGGCGTCAACGCCTGAAGGAATCTTGGATTATATTCACAACCATCATCTCTTCTATCACCAGTTCCAAAGTTATATGGAACAAGATTCTGAAGGTCAGTGGGCAGTATGATTCTGTTTCCATTTTGATCTTGCTCTCTGATGACCAGAAAGTTGCTGATGCCCAGAGCATTGTCGATACTCTTGGTGAAAGCTTCTGCCAGACACCTAGCACTTCTGCTTCATCCTCCACCTTTCTAGCCATTAAGACTCGAACAGATTGCTCACCTCTTTCCTTTAGGTGTTATCGTCCTTATGATTGTAATCGCCCCTTTACACTTATGGAACTCAAGCTTGCTCTTCACTGGCCTGGCAGTACATTGCTCATACCTGATGATATACACTACAACAAATTGTGCCACCTCTCACCAGCTTCTCTTGCTATTCTTCTGATTGTTTTTACCCATATTTGGCAGGAGGATGTATTTACTGGTGCATAGCACCAGGGTGCTGTCCCACCTTTATCCTGGACTAGTAAGGATCCCAAGATTCCTTCAAACTACTGCCCAGTTGCTTTGACAAACTGTCTGTTATACATCATAGAGGATGGTTAGTACTCGTCTAGTTTGGTTACTCGAACCTTCTCTAGCCCACCCAGTATGGGTTCTGACGACAGCATTCTGCTCCGAACAATTAATTCGACTTGAAACATTGATCAGAGAAGCCTTTCTCAAACATCTTGTGTCAGTTTTCTTTGACCTTGAGAAGAATTACGATACTACATGGATGTATGGCATCTTGCAAGACCTCCACTTATATGGGTTGTGTGACCATTTGCTTATTTTTATTAAAAATTTTTATGGGCAGGCAATTCCAAGTTTGTGTGGGCTCAACAACTTCCCGTTCTTACATACAGGAACTTGTAGTCCCTCAGAATTGTGTCTTGAGTGTCACTCTTTTCAGTGTAAAGATTAATGTCATCACTAGACAACTCCATCCTACTGTTGCAATATGGTTTTATGTCGACGACTTCCACATCTCGTGTCAGTCATCAAACATGAGGTTTAATGAACAGCAGCTACTGACTGCCTACAAATCATTTACACAAAGGGTTTTAACTTTTCTCTCTCTAAAACTGTTTGCATGTACTTTTGTCAACAATGGGGTCTTCACCCCAATCCTGAACTCCATATCAGCGAAGTTATGCTTTTTGTGGTTTCTGAGGAAAAGTTCTTGGGGCTTATCTTTGACCATAAGCTGACCTTTATACTATATATCGAGCAGCTACAAGTCAAGTGTACAACTGCACTGAACGTCCTCCTTCTCCTCTCTTCCACCTCTTGGGAAGGGGATGGATGTTCTATGCTAAAGATTTATTATGCACTCATTTGATCAAAGCTGGACTATGAGTCTCTAGTCAATAGCTCTGCCAAAACCCCAGCCTTGAAGATGCTAGACCTCATTCATCATCAGATGTTTTGGCTCTGCATGGGGTCTTTTTCACTTCCCCAGTCCAAAGTTTGTACACAGAGTCTCGTGAAACTCCTCTACACCTCTGCAATATGCAACTGTTTTTACTGTATGTTTCAAACTTCGATACTTACTACTGCATCCTACCTAGGGTTGTGTTTTCCTCCCTCAGTGGATCATGCTTTTTCAGAACAGACGTTCTGCCATTGTTCCTTTTGGCCTTTGTATCCAGTTGCAGTTGGATGAATTGGGTCTGTCCTTAAATGACACTGCTGTATCCACTGGTTAGCCCATCCCACCATGGCTTATAATCATCCCAATGTGTGACATTTCTTTGAGTCCTTTGAAAAATGTGAATACTTCCGATTGGAAGTACCGTCTTCTATTTGCCAAACATCTTTTGAACCATCTTTCCATTCCAATTTCATTCCAAGGCTTTGTGGGCTCTGCCATGGTTTGTTGTGATTCAGTGGTTGCACACAGAATCCCTTCTACAGTTTCCATGTTCATTGCCGAATTGTATGGTCTGGATACCAGGCCACGTTGGTATTCGCGGGAATGAGTTCACCGACACTACAACGAAGTCTCTCTGCTCTAGTGCTATCACTACCGTTCCTGTTCTATACATGGACTACGGTCCTCTATTCAAGGCTCAGCTCCGCGCCAGTTGGTGTGAGCAGCATAATAACAAGTTTTTTCTAGATAAAACCTTCTACTGGACTTTGGCCGTCTTGTTTCCATAAGAATCACAAGGAGAAAGTTATCCTAACTAGACTACGCACTGGTTACAGTTTTTAACTCGTCGTTTTCTTTCAACTGATACACCAATGTGTGGTCTGTGTGACACTAAAGTCACAGTAACCTACATTTTACCCTCGTACCGTCATTACGACTCTGAACGACATGTTTAGACAATGGTGATGGTGACACTGTCCACCTTACAAATGTTTTTAAATTTTTGAGGATCATTGGCCTTTTTTAATGCTATTTAAATTTTTATATCGAAAATTGGGCTTTGCTTTTTTTTTAACGTAATTCCTTTTCACAAATTTTAATAATTATACTTTATTTTTTTTATTGATTGTTTGGCGCAAATCAACCAGGCATTTGCGCCATAAATCGCTAACCAACCAACCAACCAGGGTCACTTATCCATTGTATTTTCACTTAATTCCATTTTCTAGGAAACTTTTATAATTTATACCAAAAAAGTTCTAAACCATAAAAATTAATTCCTTTTATTTTAACCACTTTCATCGTTTACTATTTAAAAAACCAACAGTTTTGAATAATACAAACTAGGTGTGATCAGAATCCTTAATATTATAAGTATGACAGTGAAAACAGCTAAAAAAATATGTTAATCAGCCCTTTAAGTTCGTTGTTATCAAGCTGAAACATCAGATGATCATGTACGTGACCTGAAATGCGAGTTACTGATAACACTATGTAACACACATTTTGTTGCTGGATAGTATATGTTAATTCTTAATTGCTTATGTTGTAAAAGTAGAGAAAATAGCCATATTCCCTTCAAACTTCGCTTTTGTGACCTGGATAATGAAATTTAGAAGTTAACCTATTTTCTACGTAAAAATGGGCAAATTTGCACATTTTCATTCACATAAGGACTGAATAAAATAACATACGATTCAAGATTTACATATATATATTAAAGTTATACAAAAATGTTTAGAAGCGAGTAGTTTTTCGGCTGTAATGCAAATCACTTTCACGTATCAGCCCCCAAGTATGTTTTCATCATACGCTCCCAGGTCACAAAAGCAAAGTTTGAAGAGAAAAATAGGTCTTTTCCATTTACTTTGGGCATAAGCAATTGGGAAATAACAATTTCTGCCAAGGAACAAGAAAAAGTAAAATTTTGTTACACAGTGTAATTCAGCCTGTGCTAAACACAGTTATATCTCATTGATTACGTTAAATTGGAACACAGTATTTAAATACTCCAATTTAATCACAAACTGTGGCTAGGCCTCAGAGGTCACATTTAAATTATTTACACATGTGGAGGGGCTTTCCACAAATGAAAGCCAGTTAATAATATAAAGCACTGCAAATTGGTTCCAAATGACTCAAAGTGTCAATAGCAGCATTTGTAACTGCTTTTAAATCCATTGTATGTTTACTCAGACATCTAGACAAGAGAGACCATCATTAAAGATACAATAGATACAAGGAATATATGTATATAAACAGTTCTCATCTAAATAGATTTTGACTTAACTTTAGTATGTATATCTAATACTGGATCAAATGATTCACATTTTAAGGCATTACAATATTATCTGAAGTAAATACAATCTGACTTCCAAAGCATATTTTTACTAGAAAGTTACATGTAATTCATTATCCAAAAAGCTAACATGTTTTGTGCATTTAACAGTGGCCAAGTGTGTTAAGACACTCGACTTGTAATCCAAGGGTTGCGGGTTCAAATCCCGGTCGCACCAAACATGCTCGCCCTTTCAGCCGTGGGGGCGTTATAATGTAACGGTCAATCCCACTATTCATTGGTAAAAGAGTAACTCAAGAGTTGGCGGTGGGTGATGATGACTAGCTGCCTTCCCTCTTGTCTTACGCTGCTAAAATAGGGACGGCTAGCACAGATAGCCTTCGAGTAGCTTTGTACGAAATTCAAACAAACAAGCATTTAACAGTAGTAATACAAAATATATAAATGTATAAACCAGTTCTAACTGAAACTTTAACCCTTTCACTGCAGCAGGGACATATATATCTCAATGCACTGGGAAATGTAAATCCTAGCCATAGTGAATGAGTTAATTATAAAGAGGTATATGCACACACATAACTAGCATTTAGTTTTTGGCATTTAAGGAATAATTTATAAAAATCTGGTACATGTAACATACATCATAAATGATACATTTAATAAACATATCAGTGTTACTTAATTTACGTTATTGCTCAGAAAGTTTAAAACACATTAAATTTTGTAAATTCTGTTTTGAGTTTTTGAAGATAAGGTCCCATTGTAATACTATCGGGCCAAGCATGTTAAGGCGTTCTACTCATAATCTGAGGCTCGTGGGATCGAATCCCAGTCACATGAAACATACCCGCCCTTTCAGCCGTGGGGACAATATTATATGTGACGGTCAATCCCACTATTTGTTGGTAAAACAGTAGCCCAAAAGTTGGCGGTGGGTGGTGATGACTAACTGTTTCCCTCTAATCTTACACTGCTAAATTAGGGATGGCTAGTGCAGATAGTCCTTGACTAGCTTTGCACAAAATTCAAAACAAACAAACAGTAATACTGTCACTTCAGATTTCATTTCAGTTGAACCAAAATATTAATTTTTTCTTTTTAACTCAAGAAGAGAAATTTTATACACAAATTTTAATGTTGTTTCTATTATTATCATAATTAAGAGATAATTTTAGATTATCTTAAAAGTTTATGTCCCAAAACTATTATTTTTTAAACTATGAAACATTACCCAAGTTATCATAAAAGTTCAGATTTCTATTACAAATATACAACAAAATTAAATGAGAAATTAAAACTTAAAATATTGAGATCTACAGTTGCAATAACTGGTTCATATACAGTAATTAAAAGGTACACAATGCTGTTATTTTTATACTTTTCATAAAACTAGTACCTTAGTTAGGTACCTTAATGTTGTTCTCTGATGATAGCTTAAAGTAAAATGTTAAAAAAACTTAATCTCCATTAATAAATATAATTTTTACAGCCAAATAATTTTTTGGAAATTAACTTTTGAATTGAGTGTTTTGAGTTTTATAGTACTCTTGAGAAAAGTTTCTGTGACAGAGTAAAATTTGATAATGAAATATAAGTTACTTCAATTATTAAATATCATACTTTTAATTTCAAAAAGTTTACGTAGCAAATAAATTTTGTTCTCATCAGATGCAATTTGTTTCTTTTCCTTTACACAGAAAATATAATACAGCACACAAAACATTTACTAAAAAGTAGATGGTTTCTAACAATGCATAAAATGAATAGTTTCTAAATGGAAACAAGGTTATTAATGCAATGGCATGAAAATTATTTTCTCAAAGTGTGGAAATGATACTTTTAATTATTAGCTTGTTCATGTAGATGTATTAGAATAACAAGAATGATTTAAGCAATATCAACTGATTTGGTTTAATAAAAATCACAATATCATGATTATTTTTCCTCTGATACTTCATCACTCACTTTCTTCAGTGAAATAAATCTCTTGTTGTGGTGTTTCTGCTTCTATCTTTCCTTCAGTCTAGTCATTTTTATCATTTTCATCAGTTTTACCTTCCTTTACTTGTCTACATGTTTTCCATTCATTTTATTTTTCCTTATCACTTTTAGATATTTCATCTCCTACAAAATATGCAAAATATATATAAATTACTTATTTCTGAATAACTAGATCAATGCTTTAATTCTTTATACCACATTAGTACTTTTGTTAAAATGAACTCTTGATTTATAACTATTTAAGGATGTAGTAACAAATAAAATTAATATATAAAGTAAAAATGAGAAAATTGTATGCAAACTTAATGGTTTTAACAGTTAAATATTGGATGGAATAAATTTAAGAATTATTTTTGTTTTGCTTTGTATTCTATTTCAATATTTGAAAACATTTGTAAAATGGAAAAATTACATGTTGCTCAATGTAACAAGTGTTTAAATAATAAATAAATGAAATATATCATGCTGATGGATCTCATGTTTGTTTTTGATGAGTTCATACCTTCTCATGTAGTGTAATTTAGTTTTTATGCCACCATATTTGTCAGAGTTGATGTTCACCACCACATTTTCCTTTCTCCTCATTATCCTTCCACTTGGTTAAATTAACACTTTTCCTATATAAAACTTATTTCACTTAGATTACACTCTAACTGACAATTAGCTTGTTTTTCAGTATTACTACCAAACATTATTTGAACATGTGCCAAGCCAGTGAAAGAAATTTCACTCATTTAACTACTGCACTAGTCTATGTTACTAAAACATACCACTCAGCCACTAGGGATGTGAAAAAAACTTCCTTTCACAGTACTCCCCTTGAGCACTTTACGTGAACCAAAAACTCATTTTTGAGGAAGCAAATACACCATAAAAAAAGGAGAATGGAGAGAACAAAAGTGTTTATATTAATGGACAATAAATTTTGAAAAGCCAGGTGAAAAGGAAGTGAGATGTTTAAAGAGTCAAGATGACCTAGAGGAAGAGAATGACAGAGTTAAAAGATTTGTGGCTTTGTTTTGTCCACTTATATAAGTTATATTCAGTTGCTAAATATAATGATACCAGTGGGTTAAATTAGAAAGTTTACAGTTTCAATGTTTTATTATTATTTTTTAATTACTTAATATAAATCAAATGTTAAAAACATTTACATAAAAAAAACTTGAAATCTCAACATTTCAGTTATATTTTTATTTTGAAGGTACTTTATAAGGTGATGGACAACAGATAATTTTTCAAACTTGATGTCAAAAGTTAAGCACAAAACTACACAAAGTACTTTGCTGTACCCACTGTATTAAAACTGAATTTTCAGCATTATAAGTCTTAAGATTTACTACTGACCCTCTGGGAAGAGGTAGGTGGGTAGGCAGCAAATTAGAAACTTTACTGTGGGAAGAAGTAAAAATGAATAATAGCATTAAACTCATCTGTAAGCAAGTAAAAGTAACTGAAGAAAGAAATACCACTTATCTGAGATATTTCAGCAAAGGACAAAAGTTGTCTTCCTCTTCTTGAGGATAGAAGAACTTGTATAACCCAAAGACACAGCAGACTCAGAAAATAAAAAAAATCAGGCATCTTTAAGTAATAGTTCTGAAATGACAAATATATAATAGAACAAAATCAACTATCTGATATACAATGATAGTACCATCGCTGAATGTTAAAATACCTCCATGAAATAAAAGAAATGACTCCTGTTGAAGTGTACCTGAAAAAAAAACATGGATATGTGAAATCATATTCAAGAAATGGATGAAACTGAAGTAATTAAAATTATTATATTGATCAATATTTGTAACAACATTGCAGTAATGTATTTTGAAAATTCATTTCCTACTACTATTTTTTTATCTGAAACTAAGTTATATTACTAACATGTTTCTAAGGTGTCAAAGGTGTTGTTACACTACAATTTGTTGAACATTAAAAGTTCAATCTGGAAACTACCAAAGAGTGTGGTTTTGGACATCTAGTTTTGAAGAAACTTCCAGACAAGTTTCCATTTGTTAATTGATTAACTTTTAAGAGAAATACAGCATCCTCAAGTCTCTATACTATCTTGTAATAAGGAGTAAATTTAGTATATATCTATATTCTCACATTCTCAGCATGATTAATTAAGAAATGCCAACCTTTAATGCTTTTACTATCATCTTTTTATGTTTAGTTTTCAACTGAAATACAAACAATTTCCTCTGCAATTTAGTAGAGAAGGTTGAAGCATCACAGTAGTCAGCAATAGGATAAACTGACAGGAACACTTTTAAGGCAGCTATAGGCATAATATTGCACTTGGCTTGCTGCACAATATCTATCAAGGTGGTTATAAATTGTTCCTTAATATCTCTGCTTGTCATTTAGAGACTTCCATGCTTCTTGTGCTTGGCCATTAAACTTGAGATAAACTTACAGATTTCAGTCACCTTATCACATTAAACCACTTTTTGAAGTCCCAGTGCTAAGTGTGTTTGGAAATACCCTCTTTCTTTAACCTGTTCAGTGCCATAGACGAGATAACTCGTCCAAGCCGATTGGTAACACAGTGCCACGGACGAGTCAATTCGTTCTCAATATTGCCTAACTTCAAGGCTAGATGTCAGCACCATACACGCATTTGGCCTACTTACATATTGTTTCACTTTCCATCCAAAATGGCGTCACGAAAAAGGTTACAAAATGAAGAAGCATTAGAATTGTATTTTGAACTTGGTTCGGAGTTACCATAGCAGCTGAAATACTTGGCAGTCAACAGGTTAAACAAAAATGTTCCCCACTGGCCCATAAGGGACCTGTTAAAACAGAAAATTTTGTTGTATAATAACATATTCTTGCAACATAATGTATTTGTTGAATATTACGTGCAATAACTTTCAATTTCTCTAATTCAAAAGAGAAATAGCTTTTACTTCAAGTCTATTAAAATATTAGCATAGAAACTAATTATTGATGTTGTTTCTTTAACCTCTCTTAGAGAACGATTAAGAAAATTAATGCCATTTTGGATAGAATTAGGTAACTTTAAGCGAAAAGGTATTTGTACGATGCTAATACAGCTGCTTAAAGGATGTCTTACTGATTTTGATCCCACTACAATTGGTATTAATTTTAAATCCATAGGTTAGTATACTGTTATATACATGGATATGACATTTCACTGGTACAAAAGTACATTGCTAAAACCACAAATAAACTGTATGGAATGTGCAAATACACAAAAAAATTGTGCTTCCAGTAACATGAATTGTATTTACATCAAAATTACGACACTCATTGTAGTGGAGATCCTCTACTTTTTTCTATTTTACAAAATGTTTTCAAATAGGGAAATAAACGAATCAAAAGAAAAGTATTTCATTAAATTATTCCAGCCAACTCTCAACTGTAAAAAAAATGTTAAGTCAGTACATGTTTCTGTCTTTGTAGTTATTAGTATCTACATCTCTTTATTTCAAATTATATTCTTTAATTTTTCTCTATACCATCCATGATGTCATGTTTAGAAGTATTTCTAATTTCTGAAGAGTCCAGTCCATCTGGGATGAAAGCACTTACATTGCATAAAGAAAGTTAAAGCACTTACCTGATTATTCTGAATAAAGTTATTCTTGTGTGTAAATATAT
This sequence comes from Tachypleus tridentatus, assembly GCF_004210375.1. Classification (NCBI taxonomy): domain Eukaryota; kingdom Metazoa; phylum Arthropoda; class Merostomata; order Xiphosura; family Limulidae; genus Tachypleus; species Tachypleus tridentatus. Next base: position 18,531,718 of record NC_134829.1, read on the forward strand.
ATATACACATACAAAAGTATACACATTAGTAGAGAAATTTTTAGAAATAGAAGACACATATATGAATTGTAGCTTTCATATACTTGATCATCTTACAGTACCGAGACAGATGATACTTCACACGCTGTATATTTGTCCTGAAACCTTTGATAGATTACTTGTCGTTTATTTGATATCCTGGAACATACAACAAAGTACAATTTGTAAAGTTACTACAGTATATTCACACCATCTAAATAAAAAACACAGCACAATTTATTAGTTGTTCCAAAACAGAATTAAAAATCATCTCAAAATTCAAGAGGAATTGGTAGTGGGATCATGGAAGTTTACTTAAATTATTTTGAATCTTTCAAATATATTTTGAAAGTTACTTAAATGCAGATATTTCAGATATTTTTTCTAATTTCATTATAGAATAAGAATTTGAAAAATAACTTTATAAGCATAAGAAACATCATAAGCTTTTAAGTGAAAATTGAGTTAACATCAGATTTTCTTTTTCTCCCTTTTAGGCCTATTGGCTTTTCAAGATTTTACTAGCTTTCAGCATTTAAAAATTAACTTTTAAAGCATCATACTGCATTTTTCAATAGCATTTCAAAGAACCTTTTGTCACTAAAGAAAACTCACTAGGTAATGCCCACAGCAGATAAATTATTTTTAAAACGCACCTCTTATTTGAAGCTGCAGTGTACATATCATGAAAAATGGGAAAGCATCTAATACTAATTTTTTTATAACTCTTTTTAACCCTATTTGTTTCCAGCATTTAAACTGTAATTCTTGAATATATATATAAATAGAGAGAGAGCATTTACTAGAATATTTTGTCTCTCATGATCTGGCCAACCAATGGGTTCTGATATTGAACAAAACTTACTGAGCAGTGACTTGTAAGAGACAAAGGGTTGATCTGAAATGCTTTTTTTTTCCTCATATCTCTAGTTTTGAACTTCAATTAAGAGGAAAGCACAAAATTAACTTCTTTTTTATAAGAATTTTAGGCCTATTGGCTTTTCAATACTTTACCATATAAAAAAATTACACATTGGGTATTCAAGTTTCAGACAATTAGACAAATAACTATGTTATGTGCAACAACTTTTTACCACAGAACACAATTTTAAATACAACTACTCTCCTCACTAAAAGGAGACAATTTTCACTGGGACTGTAACAGAAGGTTTGATTATATCCTTACTGATGTATTTGTAAATATAGTACTAAGAAAATGGAGTCCTTAAAAAAATTATTTTTTGTAATAAAGGGTAGTACTTTTAATATACAAAAACATTACAGTTTATATCAGCACAATCCTAACATTGTTTTGTGCAGTACTTCCCCCCACCAAAAAAAAACAAATCTTTTTTAGAAAATAGTCAATTTTTTTTAGTGAGCATGAATACTAACCTTAGTAATTACCAGAACAAACAGCTCTCCATAGGTCAGCATTTATTCTGGTACCAATAATGTTAATAACTATTTCAAAACTTACCATTTATTGGAAAACAAATTTTCCTACTTTCATTTTTTCAAAGGTTTTATTAGATCCTAAATTAATATTTTCTTACAATTCTACTTTCAAAAAAATTTACTGAAAGTCCATTTAATTGTTCTTGCACTGTTTAACTTCTAAGATTTTTTTATCAACTTAAGCTTTGAAAAAGATCATTCAGCACTTGCTCACAGGAATTGTCAAAAACAAAGTTACCACAGTTCTAATTTCTTGGAAACTTAAACATACCACACTATTTTCACATATTAACGAGGTTGCTAACTTAGAAACTGTTTATGAGATCTGATTTAACACATTGTCAGAAAAAGAGTAACTGCATTGAAAATTCTTTAGAAGTATCTTTCTGATATTTGTTAACTAAAGTTATGACTCCATTGTATAATTTCTAATTGGCTGCAGAAAGCAAGTCTAGAGGAAATGTAATGCACAAATTTACATCAAAACATTTTAAACCTATAAATCTATGATTTATATGATTGATCATAACATCTAACCAACCACAACATTTTCTGGATCTAAAATATTTAATTCTCACACAATTTATCAAAGTGTTTCTTTGCCTTCTTTTATGTGATTGTGGTGGAATTCAGGCTTCAAATCCCTGTCACAAAATTTCTTCAAATGTTTGTTATGTTTGCATGAAGTTTCTCTTAATTGCACTAAAAAGTCACTTGCATCCTTTAGTAATTTGACTGCCATATACAACATATTTTCACTTTGCAGTGACTTAGAATTTACATTAGTTATTTCTAATAATTTTGTTTAAAGAACAATTAGAAAAAGAAATTCAAACTTTTCTATTTATTCATTAGGTCAGACACTTCATCTCACTCATCAAGCTTTTTACTAATGCAAATTATTTTTAAAGCCCTTTTATAATGTCTGAATAGTAGACCTCAATGCAACAAGTGAATTGTGTTTAGATGAATCAAGCTAAACATAAACTTTTAAGCATTACTTTCTTAATAATGTCAGAGACAGAAGCTGAGTCTTTTAACACAGATCACTGTTTTATACACTAAACAGAAAAACTGACTCTTTTTGACCAGCTTTTGAAATGTCTTGTGATCTATTTATAATAACTGTAAAGGTGCTGCTTTTATGTCATCAATAATTCTCCTTTTTTTCTCATAGAAATTATCATAACAACTTCACCTTGTATTTTAGGACTAAGATATCTGACTTGTTCTTTTTCTTCTTTCAAGCAACTGTGCAGGAACATGATCATATTTTGCTTATCACCATCAGGTTTATTAAAGCCCTGTCTGTGTCCTCTAAAGGGCAAATTGCAATAAGCTAATGTTCATGTTACATTAAGCATCACAATGTGTCATTGTGCATTTATTGTCTGAATTTTTTGGTCAGATGTCTCCAGTCTCTTATACCAATGACCCATGCATCATTAAAAGACAACGACTTATGACTGGAGAAATGTAAGCATGGTTCGCAATAAGCACTACCTGTCAATGGTTGGTAACATAACCATGTTCTAGCCAGCACCATAATTGAGGTTTTTTTAGTACAAAAAGTTTCTGAAAAACATCAAAAATCCTGATTTACATCTCTGGAAAGTTGCCCTTTTGGTCTACATGATCCATTTATAATGATTAAATATTTTAACACACTGTCTTCGATATTTGCAGCAATATTATTATCTTACAGAGGACAATTTGAGTTCATATGTGGTATTCCAGCTATTTTTTCATGAATTTCTTAGTTTGTATCTCATTCTATTTCAAACACATTTAAATAAGTTGCAGAACTTGATGATTTGTCATAACTAAATTCTAAAAACATACTTAACCTGTTTCTTCACTTTTATCGACATTATTATGAATTTTAATAAACAATTCAAGTTTCAATAACTTAGAAATAATTTTTCTCCTCTCTTTTCACCTTCATTGTTTGGGAAGTACATTTATGGTTTGGTGTAGACATTTGCAATTACTAAGGGAAAAATTATTCAAATATTAAAGTAATGCGCTGCAGAGTCCACACTCGCCACTATTTACTTAACACTATTGAGTGTTTGTAGAACGTTAGGCCAAGTAGTGGTACAGTTCACAACATGTATCAAACATTGATAAATAAAATGATTACCTCCGATAATTAGCAGCAGTTTCTGGTGTATACTTGTTTTCTGAATGTCCCAACTTGTTACTCTGGGTTTTTTAAGCATTTCCTTGAAACATCCACCAAGCTGCAGCCAAATTCCAAACACCTCTCTTTGATGCCATTTGTTTGTAAGCTTTAACAATGAGTGTGGAAAGCACAAAATATCACACATCTCATTTTCAAGACATGCATGTTTAGCCACAGTCCAGATAGTTTAAGGTTGCTTGATTCCTTGTGTGTTTTCTGGCACCTTTTGAAATTATTATGGTGAGAAAACAAAGGAAAATTGGCACTTTTTATTAGTATTTCCAACCTGTTATTTATTCAATATATTTTAAGGGATGTTACACCAATAGAGATAATGTATCATGGCATAAAAAAAGAAAAAAAGCTTAAAACTTTAACTTCTCTCCGAGAAGAAGATTTAGGACATTTCAGAATAAGCTACTTAGAGATTTTAATTGAAAGCACCTCTCAAATCTGCTAAAGATTTTCTTTTTATTCCCTTAGTTTTAGAGTCTTTGAAAGCCTTCAAAATCTAGGTTGTCAGTGAAGAAGTACCATCTTTAGTTAATTTGATGTCTTCACTTAAAGAGTTTGTTGCTCTTGACATTCAGATAATTAACACTAAATGGAAGCTGCTGATAAATGATTTGAAGAAACTTGAAGTGAATTCCAATATGAGACCTAAATTTCTGGAATACAGTAAACAAAGTTTGGCATATAGATAATGTAATATTGATTCCAAATTCATGCAAACACCATTATGTTTATCTCATTCCAGTACTAGAGTTGAGAGAGTTTTTTTTCAGTTATTAACAGAATGAAAACTAAATCTGGAAATAGACTGTCAACAGAGAATCTTAAAGGTTTGTTTTATATAAATAGGTTGATCAAAAGTAAATTCTGATATAATTTCATCATAATAAAACCATTGTTAAACAGAGTAGAGCAGACACTGACAGTAATGAAAAATAATTATTTTCTTAATAAATAAGAGATTTCATTTCATTAGTTTATTACTGTATAGACCCACACTGCAGTGAATCTAGTGATAAGATGACCAGTTAACTTCTTCAGATGTGGTACATGAACCATTGTCACTTCTATTATTCAATAGTTTGTTGTAACTAAATATATTGTAGTTTAAACTTGTTATTATGAAGTTAAAAATGTTATTAGATAAGTGCAATTAAGTTCACTAGTCATGATAGGTAATTAAAAGTTATAACTTATTTCTATTTCCATAAATACAGAACAAAAATTGTTTTGTTTTAGTTATGGCTAAGCTTGATCACAGAAAATACTATTTAAGAAACAATTTATAATAAGCAGTACTATTAAAAATACTAAAATGCAGAGAGACATAGCAAAGTAATTTGAAAATTCACCTCTTCATTTGGAGCAGAAGCTTCTTGAGACGTAGTGCCATTTTGTAAAATCATTTCATCTGTAACTGTCATTTGAGGATTACTTTCCTTCAATGTTAACTTTTCCCTTAAAAACCAGGTTACCTAACTTCAGAAAGCTCATAAGCTTATCATCTTCATTTGCTAGCTCAAAATCTTCATAGTCCTAAATTAACACATGATTTAAACAAAATCTGTTTAACTGTTTAAACAGCAGGTCATGTGATTGCTTGCTTTCTATGGAGCAAATGTTATTCATTCATGATTGACAACAGTAAGGAACTCATACAAGAAACCTAAGATAAATTTAGATTTAGGCTAAGTATTACTTATAAGATTTAAGTATACTTTTAATCCTTAGAATATATTATTTCAGGCTAAGAAAGAGCTAAGTTTTGGTTTAATCCAGCTGAGTTCATAAAAGGATGTGGGTCATACAATGATAACCAAAATAAATAAAAATTTTAAGGTCATAAAAAGTTTAAAAAATCAGTTTCACATAAAGATGATTCGATGCCTTGTATCTTTAAAGATGTATCATTTGCTAACTCAAAAAAGTAAAGATATAATGTTATTGAGAGAAAATTCTTGAATTATTAAATTGTATATTAATAAAATTTCTTTTTCTATGATTGAACTATATTTTCTTTCAATTACAAAATTCTTCATGTGAACAGAAAAAATGTTGATTCCAGGAAAAACAAACTGAAAAACAATGGTGTATATTCCACACTTTTCTTGCCAGTTACAGTGGCTTAACTATTTTCTGTATGAATTACATCATATCTTGTTTATGCAAGTATAAAAATACTAAATAGAAAAATGAAAAAAAAAAATACTCTGGGTTAACCAAACAATGACCAGTTCACATTTATATAGTAATGCCATGAAGCCACTGGCTTTTCTTATCACATAATGTGTATTATCTTTTGGACCTCACCTGCTTTAGCACACTTAGCAATGGAAGATGTTAAATGGTCAAATAACTGAATTTTTGACTCAGTATTAAAACACAAAAACCTAATGCATTATTTGAGGAAAGGGTGATAAATAGATAAGTATTTCATACTTGATAAAAAATACTTGTAGCATCTACAGGTGGTTTTAATGGAGAGAACAAATATTGTTTTACTGTACCAACAGATGCACTTCATCCATTAAAAGTGTAAGTCGTTGTGATATTGTAATGTCTTGACATTACTGTAAATTAACACAAAAATCAAAAATTGTGCATCAAGAGAGACAAAAAATAGGGGATAACAGCTTCATATATGCAACTGAAATCATAAAATGTCATGTTTTTCAATGGAATGTTGTTTGCCAAGAATATTACAATGAAGTATATAATTTATGGTAGTGAAATAATTATAATCTCTCTCTGTATTCCTGACATAAAACTAAAGATGGAACACCAGTCAAAACTTTTCTACCTGGGCTTTTGGCCAATAAAAGCTGCATTGTATTTACAGTATAGGCAAATAAGACTGCATCTGAGGAGTCAGGCAATGCTAATGTTGTTGTTGAAATTAAATGTTCTGCAAGTAAAAAAAACAATCTTAATGACTTATGATGAAAAAGCCTTTCATTTGGAAATCTGCAAACGAGAATCAGAGAAAGGGTCATTGTGATTTTAATTACCAAATGAAATTAGAAATATATGGAATGTCTTGGTGCAACTCCGTAGTGTACACACAACAGTTGGAAGAAAATTACCTACATGTAGGACGTACATATATGGCTTGAAATTTTGGAATGAACTATGTCTTCCTGCTCTTCATCATTTCATTCATTAACATTTTTACCAAAAAGAAACTTTGCAATGTTTTAAGAACAGTTGCAACTTGACTCAATGGAACAGTACACCCAATTTGAAAAGATAAAATTGTGGTACTTCTGTCATTTAAAGTACCAAAATTGTATTAAAAAAACTGTATACATCTAATATCATGTATCTTACGAAAAATGTATTTTTAAAACAAATGCTGTATTGAGTACATTTGAAAATATAGGTCACTGTAGTGTAAAACAATGCTCCAGATATATACGATTTGAATTTCTGATTTGAATATTTTATATTAGAAAATAACTTGTCATCACTAACAAAATAAAATGTTTTGTATCATTTCAATTTTTGTGAATATAAAATTTAAACTTGTTTAATACTGAATTGTTCAGTTCAATTTCAAGAACTTTTCAGGGATTTTCTAAGCACTGTTAGAATACTTTTCAAGTATTTATTTGAAGCTCAAATCTTCATCCAAATCAAATGAATTCCTATTTATTTGTTCAACATATAGATGTACACTAAAACAAAAAGATTTTATTTATTGTGCTGAACTCAGTAATATGCATTAAAGTTAATATATATATACATTATTCTATTATAATATCTATAAGTACATTCCAGCATATTTACATAAAAAAACCTTTTCAAGCACTTTTACAATCCCTTGCAATTTAATTACAAAGATTTTCAAGGAAGTGTATGCACCACAAAACTTACCTTTAATAAGTCTAAGCTGTGCAGTTCATATCAATTTACATTAATACTTGTAACTAAACAAAAAAATGAGTTTATTAAAAAAAATTACAAAAACGCTTCTACTCAAATAAAAAAAAGACAGAAAGTTTATTAAATGAGTACATACATGGGCAATTTGGTTTTCATTCACAGCCATTACTATTTATTGAATGATGTCCACTTATGTCACCACTGATTGTGTAACTATTTTTGTTTGTGCAGTTACCTTTTGTATTTTTTTTTGTCTTGGATGTGATACAGATATATGTAGTAATACCTTTTGAGAAAATGCCGGCAATATTAACACCTTTGTTTGCCATAATAAACTTGCTTCCTAATGGTTTAGGATCCCCAAATCCTTAAAATACGTGTTTGCTGGAACAACTACTTCCTAAACTTTCAAGAAAAAAAACAAAACACATTGGGTCTCTCAAAGTTATAGCCATTACAGCGTTGTATTATAGTGTGTATAGTTTGATGAGTTTCCTTTTGAGTTAACAGAGAGCAGGGTTTGAAATTTTCTATTTAAAGCCGGGCATGTCCGTTAAAAAATCAAGTTTGACCGGCACTTTCCCATCTATCACCAGACATCGTGACAGGTGGTCGTATGCATAATATATCGGATACAAATACATCGTCCCCTGTAAAATAAGTGAGGCAAAAGCTGTGTATGCACAGCCCAAAGATTTTGCTTAAATGTATATTCTATAATGAGTGGAAAATAACTTGCAAAATTTAAGATTTAATTTAGGACAAAAAAAAAGCAAATTTTTAAAAACGGTCGTGAACACTTACAAAATGCGATTTTTAGGTCGCCTTATCCGTGCTGTCCCGGATAGTCACGTGACTGTCAAACATTTACGACGAACTGACCATGATGTCTGATAGTAAAAAAACGGGAAAGTCTCACGATCTATTTCAGTTTGGCTTCACGAGCAAGGCTAATGAATCAGAAGACAATACTATGGAACCCCGAGTAAAAAACACCCAAGCTTGTTGATCCAAGCCCAAACAAAAACTGTTACTGCTAGTATTGGTGCTATGCCTACTCGTCGTTTCCAGGATGAATGGAATAGAGGCCGACCATGGCTGGAGTATGATAACGCTACCGGAATGATGTTTTGCTCAGTTTGTCAGGAATATGACCAAAATAGTGGAAGGCAGAAGAACACCTTCATAACAGGATCTTCCAATCTGAGAGCAAGTGCTGTTAAGGAGCATGAAAACAGTCGCGCCCGCAGTCTAAGTTGTCAAGCTAAGACAGTAAAAGAAATACCTTATTTAACTCTTATGATGAAAGAATTGATCATACTTAACCAGATTGAGAAAGATCGTTTGCTTGTGCTGTTCAGGACTGCCCTTTACATGGCTTTGAATGCCAAACCATTCAGCGATTTTCAAGAGCTTCTGTTGGTGCAGGAGCACAACTTTGGTATGAACAAAACAGAACATTATGCCAATGACAAACAAGCAGTTATCATTACGAAGTATATTACAGAAACAATTATAATTAATGTCAGATCTCGTCTGCACACCTCATTATTCTTTGGCATTATGACTGACGGCTCAACAGATCACAAACAAAGATCACAAACAATGGAAGAGGTAGAGAAACTGTTGTTGATTTGAGTAAACGAAAAACAGTTAGCTGGTGATAGTATTTCTGAGGCCGTCATTTGTGAAAAAGCAAAGCAGTTGCATGCTGAAAAACACCCCTGGAACTAGTGGTGATACAACTGACGACTTTTAAGGCTAGTAGGGGGTGGTTTGAAAAATGTAGGAAGAGAAGTGGCATGCATAGTGTGATGAGACATGGGGAGGGTGCCAGACAAAAACAAACCTCTGTTTGTTATATCTTGAGTAAAATAATCAATGTTGATATTTACTTCCTCTTTAAGTTATATCCTAGGTACAGTGATCCATGTTTATCTCTACTACTTCTCCATGTAATATCCTAAATACAATAATCAATGTTCATCTTTTTTAGCTGTGTATTTTATATCCTGGGTAGAATAGTCAAAGTTTATCTGTTTTAACTCTGTATTTTATATCCTTGGTATAGTAATCAATGTTCATATGTACAGCCTCTGTATGTTATATCATTGGTACAATAACACTGCAAGTTTTTGCTTCTTGAACATTGTTGGGTGTTCCTTATGCATTTTTGGCAGCTGATCACAAAAATCACATCCAAATTTGCTCATCACGTTCCATTTCATCGCAATTTTCAGTTTTGTCAGGACACTGCTACAATGGAAAAACAATATCAAGGCAACTGGAATCTGTCAATGCTTGCTGACTACTGTTGGACACTGCAACATGATGCACCAGACATTGAATACAAACAAAAATCAGGAGCAAAACACTTTTAACTATGTTGAACTTAATAGCATATTAGAAACATAAAAGCAACTAAATATGTTATTGCCGGTAAACAGTTAACTATCTATTTCTCAGAGTTCCTACATGATGAAGCAACTCTGAGTACAACTCTGTTTGTATTCAATGTCTGGTGCATCACGTTGCAGAGCCCAACAGTAGTCAGCAAGCATTGACGGATTCCAGTTGCCCTGATATCGTTTTTCCATTGTAGCAAAACTGAAGATTTAGATGAACAGTACGCAAATTTGGATGTGAGTTTCATGATCAGCAGCCAAAAATCTATAAGGAACACCCAACAGTGGTCAAAAAGCAAAAACTTTGTTGTGCAGTGTACTCAATGTTCATCTGTTCTACTTTTGTGTGTTATATCTTGGGTAGAAGAATCCATATCTATCTGGTTTACATCTGTATTTCATATCTTTGGTACAATAATCAATGCTTATGTATTTTATCTCTTTTTTTATTATATCCTTGGAACAATATTCAGTGTTTATCTACTTTATCCTATATGTTATATCCTGGATAGAGTTATCAATATTCATCTTTTTTTCTCTGTATGATATATTCTGGGTACAATGATCAATGTTCATCTGCTCTACCACTGAATGCTATATTCTGGATACAATAATCAATGTTGATCTGTACTCCCTGTGTATGTTATATTCTTTGTTCAGAAATCAATCTTTATCTGTTTTACCTCTCTGTGTTATATCCTTCGTTTGGTAATCAATATTCATGTGTTTTACCTCTGTATGTTATATTCTGAGTATTGTATTCAATCTTCATCTGTTTTACCTTTATATATTATATTCTGGACAGAGGAATCAGTGTTCGTCTGTGGGTGCATTAATCAATGTTCATTTGTTCTTCCTCTGTATGTTATATCCTCGGTAGAATAATCCATTTTCATCTGTATTCACTGTATATATTATATTCTAGGTCGAGTTATCAATGTTCACTTGTTTTACCTGTGTATGTTATATCCTGTTTAGAATAATCTGTGTTCTTCTGTTTTTCCTCTGCATGTTATCTCCTGGTACAGTAATCAATGTTCATCTCTTTCAGCTCTGTATATCATGTCCTGGGTACAATAATGAATGTTTATTTTGGATCTGTATTTTATATCCTGGGCACAATATTCAGTGTTCATCTGTGCACCTCTGTATGTTATATCATGGGTGCAGTAATCAGTGTTCACCTGTTTTATTTTTGTACATTATATCCTGGGTACAGTAATCAATGTTTATCTGTTCTACTTCTGTATGTTGTATCCTAGGTAGAAGAATCAATGTTTATCTGTTTTATCTCTGTATGTTATATCTTGGGTACAATAAATAGTGTTCATCTATTTTACCTCTTGATGTTATATTCTTGGCACAATATTCAATGTTTATCTGGGTAGAGTGATCAAAATTCATCAGTACTACTTCTGTATGATACATTCTGGGTACAATAATCATTGTTCATCTGTTCTACTTCACTATGGTATACCCTGGGTACAATAATAAATGATCACCTGTACTTCCTCTATATGTTATATTCTAGGTATAGTTATCATTGTTTATCTCCTCTACCTCTGTATATTATATTCTGGGTAGAGGAATCAATATTTATCTGTTTTACCTCTGTATATTATATTCTTGGAACAGTATTCAAAGATTATCTGTTTTATCTCTATATTTTGTATCCTGTGTACAATAATCAATGTTTATCTGCATTACCATAGTATGTTATATCCAATGTACAGCAATCATTTTCCATCTCTTTCACGTCTATACATTGTATCCTGGGTACAGTAATCAAAGTCCATCTGTTCTACCTTTATTTTTTATATCCTGAGTACAATTATCAATGTTCATCTGTATTACCTCTGCAATTTATATCCTCAGTGCATTTATTAATGTTTATCTGTTTTGCATCTATGTGTTCTATCCTGGGTGCAATAATCAATGTTCATCAGTTCTACCTGTGCATGTTATACCCTGGGTAGAGGAATCAACGTATATCTCTTTTAACTCTGTAGGTTTATCATGGGTACAGTAATCAATGTTCACCTGCACTACCTCACTATGATATATACTGGGTAAAATAATCAATTTTCATCTGTACACCCTCTGTATCTTATATCCTAGGTACGGTTATCAGTGTTCATATGTTTTACCTCTGTATGTTATATAATGGGTATAGAAATCAATGTTCAACTGCTCTACCTGTGTTTGTTATATCCTGGGTACAATTATCAATGTTCATCTGTACTTCCTGTGAGTTCTTATATCCTTGGTACAGTTATCAAAGTTTATCAGTTTTTCCTTTGTATGTTAAATCCTCATACAGTAATAAATGTTCATCTGTTTTACCCCTGTGTTATATCCTCTTCAACCTCTATATTATATCCTGGGAACAGTAATCAATGCTCATGTGTTTTACCTCTGTATATTATATCCTGGGTACAATAATCAATGTTTATCTGCCCTACATCTGTTTTTTATATCCTGGGTACAATAGTCAGTGTTAATCTGTTCTACCTCCATCTGTTATATTCTGGGTACAGTAATCAATGTTCATCTGGTCTGTCTCTGTATGTTATATCCTGGGTAGGGTAATCAATGTTCATCTATTCTGCCTGTATGTGTTATTTCCTGGGTACACTGACCAATATTTATCTGTTTTACCTTTGAATGTTATATCCTGGGTACAATATTCAATGTTTATCTGCTTTTCCCTCTATGTTATATCGTGGGTAAAGTAATTAATGATCATCTTTCCTACTTCTGTATGTTATATTTTGGGTACAATAATCAGTTTTCATCTTTTCTACCTCTCTATGTTGTATCCTGGATAGAATAATCAATGCTAATCTGTACTCTTTCTGTATTTTGTATCCTGGGTACAGTTATCAATGTTCATCTGTTTTACCTCTGCACATTATATCCTGGATGCAATAATCAATGTTTATCTGCACTACCTCTACTTTTGTTCTCTTTCTTTTAGATGAAAGACATACTGATCTCTCTGCAGTGTCTACTGTTTTAGCTTTGTATGTCATATCCTGGGTACAATAATAAACGTTTATTCTCTATTGTAGGAATAAATTACAGTTTTATAGTCTGTGATGAACCTCCATAAAAGGTAATGCTATCTCGTTGATGGGTTCTTGATGATATGATTGTAAGCAAAAACAATATCCGTCTTTGCTGTTTCGTCCTTCAGATGCACGTTTTGCCATCTGTAGGGAAATGTGCAAAGACTGCATGAAGTTTTCCTTTCTAGTAGTATAGAAATTTTTTGTTTTGTGAAATTCTTACCTAACTACCAAAAGTATCCATCTCCTGGATCGAAGTTACGTAAATTTGTGATTATAGAAAGGTTATCGTAGGACTTAAAATTTGTTTCTCTGATACGCAATTTATTGTAAAAACACAAAAACACCCATAGAAACCGCAAAATTGAAAGTTTATATTTTTTCTACGTAAACCCCATAAACGATCCATGCACAGAAGGTAAGGTCGTGGTAGGAAACACAAAAACGGTCATGAAAACCGCAAAACGCAAAATTCAAACCTAAAAACTGTATGTACTTCCGCAAGGAGCTAATCAACCATCATATCAATTGTGTTGAAGATCCATCCACAACTTGTGAAGTTGTTTCACGGACAGAAAATAAACAATACTATTACATATATATACAAAAACCTAAACCATCAAGTTTAAGATCATTCTTTTATGAAAACGTAATGTCATAATATTTCTAATCGACGGGGAAATTTTACACTGATCTCAGAAAAAAAATTCATTTAAATTTTGTGCTTTAAAAGAGCAACTGTAAGAATTAGTTTTTTACTTGTTTTCAAAGCTACACAATGTATCCGCACATTGCTCATCCCAGATAATCGAACCCTGGATTTTATCTCTAAAAATATAGACAGACAAAAATGAAACTAACTGCGTGATTTGTATAAGCCTTTCTTGATTAAATTGATGTTTAAAGGCACAGAAGATATAAACATGTAACTTTTTATTTTTATGTTGATAAAATATCAAATTACAACTTGTTTGACTTTTTATATTTTAAAGAAGATTTAAAGTTCATGTTTATTTCATTATTGAAAGATTTAAGTCGTGGAAAGTGTTACACGCTATTATAAGAAATGGTGGCGACACGATAGGTATTCTAGTGAATTTGGATCCTCTGATTGCTTGTTTAAATTCTCGCAAAACAATTCTAGGGGCAGAGCGTGACCAGGTAGTTAAAGCATTCGAATCGAATCCCCATTATACCAAACATGCTAGGGCTAGCTGCGCTAGCCGTCCATATTTCATCTACAGATAGAGAGTGAAGATAACTAGTCTAAAGCACCCACCAGTAACTTTTACCAAGTAATAGTCAGTTTTACTGTCACAATATTTTTCCGTCACAGATGTTCGACGATGTGCTTCGATCCTTTGACACATAGATTGTGAGTCTTTTGCTGAGACAGTGAGCCCATGCAAAACTTGACAGCTTTTTTATTTATTTGAAATTGAGCCCAAAGATATACAATGCGCTGTCTGTGCTTTGCACAACACGAATATCTAAACTGTTTTTAACGGTTTCAGTCAGACACACCGCTGTGCCAAAGGGAAGCATCTGAGAGCGAATTTGGATAAAATGCTTGAAGGAGACAAGAGAAATATTAACGAAACTCATTATAATTTCAGAAATACTTTTATTTTTATTTGTATTTATGCTTGCCAGTAAGTCAAAGAGAAGACATAATTCACGAGACAATCGAACATAAAATTTAGTTTCTAAATTGAAAAAAAAACAATTTAAACCACACTATATATTTAAATGTTTTGTAATTAGCTGAAAGAGCTGTATAAGAAATTATTTTATTTGAAATGGTAATGAATTTCTCTCTCTAGAGTTTTATTGTTTGTATGCTTGTACATCAGTGCACTTACAGTCCAGGGTAGCTAATTCGAATAATATGAGAATCATTCCTTAAGATGTCATAGTGTTGGTTATGTTACACAGAAATATATATATAGCTTCAACTACTGACTACTCCATCTGGGGAGAAAAATAAAACAATATTTTAATATGGGACAATAAATGTTTTAATAATGTTGACAACAATAATCTTAGCGAAACAGATAGGTTCAAGAAACCAGTTTAACACACAAATACGATATCCTATAACATGAGCGTTTTCAATATGAGGACATTTCTTCTTCAAGTACAAAAGTACAAACTTGGACTATTAGCCCCTGAATAATAATAATTATTAACTATTTAACAATTGTGTAAACAGTTAAAAATTATTTCACTTTAAATAAACGACCCATAGAAACTAGAAAAGTAATAAAAAAATATACCTACACAGAATGGAAACATGGTCTGGAAGGAAAAGAACCAAGTATTTTAGCTACTACACCACATAATAATCTTAGTCACTTTCGAGAACTTCAAAAAAAAAAAGAAAGAAAATATTGTTTGTTTTTCATTTATTGTTTGTAATTTTATACAAGAAGAATATCGTAAGTCAAACATTTTCTAAAGAAAATCAGCTGAATTATACTTCCTACTTATAAAATAATACATAAACTAAAGCACCTAATACTCATGAAATAGCCCTATTATATCGAAACAATCTCAAAATAATAAATATCCCCCACATTAACATAACCTGTATCAATGAGATTATTATTTTCAAACATACTGACTTTGGTTGTACAATAACTAATTCATACTAAAACACTTTAGAAATTCAGTAACCTAGCATTTATAAATTCCGACGCTATGAAACAATAACAGACCCACTACAGGTTTTTAAATATGAGATAAAATTCGAAATTTAACTTATGAAAGTTATTGCCAGTTTGTTTGTTTGTTTTTGAATTTCGCGCAAAGCTACTCGAGGGCTATCTGCCTACACCAGAAATTGCAGCCACTAACATACAACCTCAACTAAACAAATTAAGTGAATACTGCCAAAAATATGGAATTAAAATAAACACAGCAAAGACACAATTAGTGATATTTTAAAAATCAACGAAACATCAGAAAGTATATACCCAGATTTACATGAACGGAGAGCTTCTCCAGACTGCCACATCTGCAACATTTTAGGACTAACACATGATTCTGATCTTAACTGGATAAAACATGTAAATAACATAAAAACTAAAATTTGGCGAAGAATAAACTATGCTTTGGAAAGCCATCTTTCAATTCAGGAGGAAACATCCTTGGTTTTTCAATGAAATCCTTACTGGTTCTGTCAAAGAGGGTTTGCCTATATAAAAAACTATACCAATCAGATGAAGCATACAGGGGACCAATTATGCAACAACAATGTTTAAGCAGAACAGCTGCACCATCTTGCCTTATCCTGTCTCAATCACTTATTCAACAGCGCTTGATTGAATGGCAAGTGAATATTTTGTCTAGAAAACATAAATCAAGATTTCACACAGTCTATGAGAATCCCTTTGCTGTAGGACTCTCACTGTATATGTACCACAACGTTTGGAGTGATACTGCAGTGTCAGTGTTGCATACGATTTCAGCTGGAATTTCATTTGACCATGTCACAAAAATCTGCAGTAAAATCATAAAGATGTTTGGAGTGTATGTTCCAGTTGGAATGTTACAAAACAGAACCATAAGAGCATCCCCAAACAACATTGATAAGAAGGTGGAAACCACAGATGGAAAAAAACAGCTTTCATCGTTTGGCTATTAGTGTGTTTCAGAGATCAGGACAAGTAAACGCTGTTCAATCAACTTGATTTGCAACGTGTGACTTCAAACAAAATTGAAAAGTTCCCTTGTCTCTTATCCAGGTGTTCCCAATGTCAAATTGAGGGTAACCTGAAGCCCAAAACAAGCCTACATTTTCCAGACTTTAAGATGTGTATGTGTTATGTAAAATCCAAGTTATAAAAAAAACATGATTTAGTTTGGATGGTAACTTGATTCTTCAATAGATAAGCTCTCACAGCTCAGTTACAAGCACTTCTTCAGACTTGAGATTCTGTTTCTGGATTTAGTAAAGAATATGAAAAAAATGAAGCTCAAAATCAACAGCCAGGTAACACACAAGGAATTTAATTTTGGAGGAATTACCGTTACCAGTTAATGCTAGAAACAGCATACCACTTACATGTATTGGTGTAGATCAGGGGTGGGAAATTTATTTTTCATAGTGGCCACAACTGTGGCCAATGAAACCAACGTTGGCCACACTATTCAAAAACGAAAAATTGAAAGATGTTAATTTAATCAAAATAATTGCATTTCAACTAACCTTCAACGTAAAAATTGATGGGGGTTTTCATCAAAAAGTTTCCCGAAATTTGTCTTAATGTCTATGCTCAATGAGCATCTTAGCTCTGCCTCTAAATTTATGTCAGTAAGCTCAGATATGTATCTTGACTTGAGAAAATCTAGCGTAGAAAATGTTGGCTCACACACCTATGTGGGTCCAAAAATGGAAAATAATTTTGAAATTGCTATCTCTAAATTTGAAAGACTCTCATTTATCAAAATACTGCGCCACATCTCTCTGATAGAACATCTTGTTCTACACTTTATAGGGTAAGCATCTCAACTTCAAATCCACACTTATCCAAGGACAAAAAAGATGTAATTGAAATGGATCATGCAAAAATTCAAATGTTAATTTCAAATTTTTAAATTTGGAATAACATTATTTAAATTTTAGAGATAGATTTTTGATCCAGTTTACACAGAGATCATCTTTAACATCAGAGAAATCATAGCCCTTACTATTTGCTAGAAAACTATTCAACTTTGCAAAATGTGTCAAATCATTCTTTTGTAATTGTTCTGCAAGGATGTAAAGCTTTAATTGAAATTTATAAATATACTCTGATTGCTCGCTCATTATTTTACCTCTTCCCTGAAGTTTTGTATTCAAATTATTAAAGTGAGCCATCACATCCCACAGAAAGTGCAAATCACACTGCCATGACAAAGTTTCAATTTCAGGGAAATATTCAATCTTGCCTTTTTCAACATGATACTCTTTTATTTGAGAAAGTAAATCATTCTAAGACTTTTCCTCTATTTAACCATCTTACATTTGTAAAAGCAGTAAGATCATCAAAAGTACAGTCACTATTTTTCTTCAAAGACTTAACAAACTGTTGATGGATGAGAGAGCTTCCACTTCTAATATAATTCACAATTTTTACAATAATGTCCATCAAATATTTCAGTTCATCACTTTTTGACATCTGAGCACATACAAATTCCTGATGCAAAGTGCAATAGAAAGATGGAAGAGTGGACGTCACATTATTTTCATTTAAATGCTGCTTCAAAAGAGAAACAAATCCTAATTTTGCCCCAGTCATGGCGAGAGCATCCTCAATTGTGACAGAAACCAATTTTTTAAAATCGAGATTGAATTGTTTGACACTTCAGGATATTTTTCAAAAATGTTTTTTCCACATGTTCAGTCTCATAATTCACAAAGGCTAAGCACTTCTTCCTTCACTTAAAGATCTGAAGTTACATATAGAACCCAAAATATCAACTGTGCAGTGTCACTAATATCTATAGTCATCGCTAAAAAAAAATACAAACTGGCTTTGAGTTGTTCAAGCAACTGATTTTCTATGTCTATCCCTAACTTTAGCATTCTGTGGACAATTGTTCTTCGACTTAATTGCAAATCATTTGCCTTTTGAAGAATATCATCTTTTATTTTTGAATCATAATTCTCCAACAGAGTTTCAATGACTACAATTAATATTTCTTTTACTAGTTCAGCATCAGCAAATGTGATTAAAAGAAAATGATGAATAATCTAATGCACAAATACATTATTTAAATATTGTCTTACTACACCAGAATTGGCATACCTTTCTGTTGAAGCTGAACATTTGATTGCAACTGCTAACAGTGATGAGTCTTCAGAGCATCATTTCCTTTCTCAGACAAAAATTTATCAGTAAGATCAAACAACAGTTAAGCTGAAAACCAATTTGTCTACAAGTAAGCAGTTTACTAGTTCTGCTAGACAGCATAATGAAGGGACAAAAACAATGAATGGTCACATGTTCAAGGAAATCATTTACACAAGCATTCAAGAAGGTACTTTGTTAGTGGAACATATTGGCCATGATACATTCAACAAATGTGAAAGATCACCTTCAATGAAATTAAAACATTTGGGACAAGCTGTCTTAAGGTCAAATTTATGACTTGGATTGCTTCTGAAAAAGATGTGAAGGATGGATAAGAACTTTTACTTGGAATGCAATCACATCTCTGTTTACTCAACTGTTGATCATAACAAGATCTGTTCATAAGAGATTTGACAAAGAAGATGTTATTGGACTCCATAAGTTCACTTTCATAAGTAGCACACATGTTTAACCAAATGGATCCATTCATCCAACATATGACAAGAACTAGATCATATATCTCCTGGAGAATCTTGAAGAAAATAATAGCAACAATACTAAGACACAATAAACATGTCTGGTATTGATGAAATGGTCATTGTATATCAACTCCAATTTGTGAGAAACTTAAGAACATGTTAAGAATTTTGTGAAGCATTTGATCAACTAATTCACAGTAAAAACAGAGAATGTCAACAAGTAAAGATTGTATTTGACAAGTACCCAAAAAAATAAAAGCAAAGTGAAAAAGAATTTGATGATTGCTAGAAGAAAGAATGTCAATGAAAATAATGAACAATTACAAGGGAAAATCAAGGTTGGCAACAGGAAGAAGAAGATACTCATATGATTTTCCACACTGTTGAAACTGAAGTAAAGTTCTCGAAATTCATCTTTGTTCACATAACACTGATGTTTTGTTGTTGTTCATACACAGAACACCACAAGTTGGTCCTAGTGTTTTCTCAATTACAGCAACAAATCATCATCATCATACCACATCTGGTCTTTGATAAACTTGGTGAAGGAATGGCATTTGCTTTGATCAATTAACCTATTCTGAATGGCTGTGATATGACAAAACATATTTTTGAAAAAGGGAAGAAAGCTTATTTCTCTTCCTACGTGAATGCAAAGACAACTGTCGTCCATGCAATACAAAGTCTTTGCATAGGAGATAAACATTTTAAAGAAGTGTGTGATGATTGTGAAAAATTCTTATATAATCTTGTTTTTTGTCCTAAGGATGTAAAATTTTTGAAAGTAAAGAATTTACAATGGCACTTATTCAAACAACTGAAAACTGACCATGTTGTGGTGAAATTGCCACCAACTCTGACAATCTGGCTACAAAATATCTCTAGTGCTCATGCACTGAAATTTATCTGGCAACTAGATCTTGTCTTACATCCAGAAGATCCAGATCCTCTGAAATTGGGATGGCAACAATGAGACAACAGACTTTTCCTAGTTTTATCAAATTTTGCACCAGCTCTGGATTACGTTTTACAGAAGATTTACTAAGGTTATTAAAAAACAAATTCTTGCCTACACAGTTAATACTTGTATAATGTAATGGATTGATAAATCATTTTCTCTGGACTACGTTCTTCTCACAACAATCTCTGAAATGTTGTCATATTATAATAAGACACAGCATCATTGGAGATACAATTACATATTTTCATATGAAGAACAGAATATTTGTTTTATGCGAGAATAAGAAATCATATGAGACCCTAGCACATGATAAAAGAAACACGGCTTTACAGTTTGAAAGTATCCTGATATTGTTCCCCAAACACCAGAACTTCAGTGAAAATTGTGTCCATTTTGGAAATCAAATTTACAACCCTTTATATAAATAGAAAAACCAGCAATGATAATTTTCTGATTCAGTGACATTTTTAAATCATCTTAAGTGCCATTCTGAAGAATGTGCCAAACAAATATATATTTTTACATTTGCTGGTAAACTAGCAATTCAAAACTCATATGATACAAGTATTTTTTGTATGAAACAGCTCTTTTAATTCTTTCTTATTTTTATCTTTTTCCAGGATGATTTGATAAGATATTTCAAAATGATTGACTTAAGGTAATCAGGATCTCAATAGCAATGTTCTGTAAAGAAAAAAAAATCTTATACTTTTAATTCTTAGTGTAAAAAAACTTAAAGCTCTTACATATTTTAGCAACCAATTAAACATGTAAAGCTCTTGTGCTGAGATACAAGTGTTAATACTTTTATGCTTAAAAGGTATTTTTGATAGGTATCTACCTCCTATCATACAAAGCTTTCTCAATTAATTTTTGCCCTCTAAGCATTGCTAAAAAAGGATTTTTGCAATCTGTGCTCTAGTCTTTATACCCTATCAAGTTTATGCTTTTTCTGAACATGTGCATATCATGTGACTATTCTCCACCAATTGTGGCACATCTCTCTCCCTCTACTATTCCTCCTTAATCCTCACTTTCAAGAATTGGCCTGTTCTAAAAGAACGCTGGCCATGAGGAGGATGGGTGGATGTGATTTACCTGTGGGAAATTTGAGTTTTGGTATTAAAAATAACTTCTGATATGGTATTATCTCCATTCTGAAAAGGTAGAAGGGTCAGTTTAGATGCACAGCAGAGTAACTAACTGAATACAACTATCCAGAATGTACAGCTGTACTCTGAGATGAACGAAGCACACAAATGGGGTGCTTCTGGAACAGGTATGCTCTTTGCACAGGAAGTAGGAAATTAAACCAGAATGGGTGAAAAATGGATCAAGAGGTGCAAGCAATAGTGATGTATAAATGTAAATATAATGAACTATGTACTTTCTCACCATCAACTGGACAAATTCTATAACTCATTTGTAACCACAAAATTGTGGATAGGGCATGTAGACCGATATCTACATATGTACGTAAAAATATACACACACACACATCAACAACCAATTATAACTGGAATGCCATCATTGTTTGTCCACTTGTCTTCTAAAGAGACAGTCAGCCACACTTTGATGCTGTTGTAGAGCAGTTACCATCTCTCTTTTTCATCTTGGGAGATTTTAATGGACACCTTTCCCTGTGAGGTGGTACTAATATATATGTGAAAGAATGTTCCATGGAGAATATGTTCTCAGATCACAACCTGTCTTTCTTCAATAGTGGTTCTTTTACCTGTTTGCATGCACCTAGTCATTCTTTTACTGCTATTGATCAATGTATCTATCTGTTCCCCTTCACATTTCTCTCAGTTTTCTTGGAGAGTTGATAGTGACACTTGAAACTGTGAAACTTTCCATTGATTAAAGGGAGATTGCTTGTAGTCGATGCCATCTAACTTAAGTTCTGTGATGGAATTCAGACCATGTTGACTGACTTTTTAACTCTTATCTTTCACCTTAATAGGTGGAGAAACTAACGACTGCAGGAGGCAGTAAGTAAATTGCATCATTCAAGCAGCTGTCAGCATGTCAACTACATAATATTTCAAAAAAAGTTATTTTTTTCATTGTTGAAAAAGAAGAGGTCTCACCCAATGTTCACAACATCAGCAATTGGAAAAACATTAAAATGTTTCAAAGAATGGTTTTCTAGTAGTATTAACGTCATTGTTGTTTTATGGGAAAGAGTTGAAAAGGAATCTGTATGTATATCGTATTGAAAGAAATAACGATGTATGTAACTACTTGTTATTGACGATTTAACATTCTCATGTTAGTCCCTGTTAAATATTTTGAAATATGCTAAATAACCATATCCATCTGTTAACAGAATTAAACGTGATACAATTCTATATCAGTTCCTGTTAAACAGCTCAGAAATTATGCTATCATCAAGATTAAAAGTGATATAACATTGTCAGTTGCTGTTGAAAAGTCTATGGATATGTTAAACAGTTTCTTCCAAGCCTAAATATTGGTTCATGTTGTACAATCTTGAAGTTAAACAGCTGATACCAAAACTAAACGTGAGTTATTTTCAACAAATTTCAGACACAGTAAACAGCTCGTACAAACATCAAAATCACCAAGGTCTGTCTGTCATTTCTATAAAAACCTGGTAATATTATGCCCGATTGCAAAAAAGAGGGAAAAGAGGCAACACCCAGTACGTCTGTGTCCACATATGAATGTTGTTTCACCAGATCATTCGATGTTGTTGATTTGACCACTGATAGAAGTGCTAGTGCAGTTAGGGGGAAATTTAAACTTTTTGTGTCTGTTAGTTCTGTAATTTCACAAATAACATTGCTAATCTCATACCCATATGTATTTTACTTGATGCTGGAGCGACTCAGTCACTATTGTTAGAGTGTATATTCACTTTATATTCGAGTTCTGTCATTGCTGTCATTACCCAGGGTCTTGAAACTGGCTTTAATAATGTTCCTCTTCATGACATTTATTTAACATACGACCTAGTTTCGGGACCAGTTCTGGTTGGAGTGAAACCTAGTCTGCCAGTTAATAGTGTGTCATTATTGTTGGGAAACGATTTGCCTAGGGGAAATTTTGTGGCCAAACTCAATATGGTTAGTGAGCCGATCATTATTTCATATAAAGATCATGTTGTTGTTGAAGAGAATCCATAACTTTTCCCTCATGTGCTGTGACTTGAACTTGGGTAAAGAAATTAAGCCTAAAAGAAATGATAGACACTTGTTCAGATGATGATATCATGGATTTGTCTCGGACATTTTTTGGACCCAATGGGAATCTTGCGAATAATTATCCTATTAACAATTCATCAGTGAGTAACAATGATGGAAGTGAGGAAACTGTTTCAACTGGTGAAGTTCTGTTTGCAAGAAGTAAACTGATCACTGAGCAGAGAAAGGAATGTTTAACTCTTCATTATTTAAATAAGCACTTCCAAAAGATGGGTAGAAGAAAGTTCCAAATGGATACTTTTTCAAAAATGGAGTGCTCATGAGAAAATGCAGATTACTAAATAAACCAGCTTCCAAGAACTGAGCTAATTTATCAAATTGTTTTTTTTTTGGGTTTTTTTCCAAAAGCGTATTGTTCTGATATATTGAAACTAGTCCATGAACTTTCCATGAGAAGTCATTTAAGAGTCAGCAAGACGTGTGACAAAATTACGAGACATTTCTTTTGACCAAAAATTAGGCAAGAGGTTTCCCGGTTTTGTAAAACTTTTTATATCTATCAGTTGGTCAGAAAACCTTACCATAAAATCCACATTGCTCCTTTGAAACCTGTCCCAAATCTCGAAAAACATCTAAATCATGTGATTATTGACTACATTATGCCAATAAGATAACATTTGTGTTTAAGCACATTCATGTGCTGTGTAAATTTTGTCTCATGTGGTTATTTGTATTAATTGTCTTGATATTTGAAACTGTACAATTCTTTCACAATGTATTGTATTTAATATAAATATACATAAATATATTTACATGTATATTAGGTTAAACTGTCTAACGCCAATTTTGGAATCATCGTTGTACGTTTATTTTAATACCTACACTTGTTTCAGCATATTTTCTTTTTGCTTGTGACGTATATCGTTGGCTGTGCATTGCGCATGTCACGCCTGTTCTCTAGATTTGTAGAACATTCGTGAGATTAAGAATCAACGATATTTTTAACGCAAATGCTAGTGCGTTTTCGAACATTGTTCCAACTTCGTGAAACTTGCGTGATTCGTATAAAAACAACTAGCCAAGAGAGAGTAATACAAGAACATTATTGGACAGCTACAGTTAGTGTATTATAGACCTCGAAAGCTATAATTGTGTTTAACGCCTATTAATCGCAAAACTAAATAATTTGATCAGAAACGTTTATAGATTTCTAACATAACAAACTGTTGAAGTTCAGTGAATTAACCACAGACATTAACATTTCTTCCTCGGTAAAAGGTCAGTAGTGTGAAGCCAATAAAGCTAGCTAGCTTAAGCAAGGCGTGACAATATCAACTCAGGACTGATCTGCTCCTCGTAGACTTGGATCGTCGATAATTATTCTGTTCTAGACCGGATATAAAACTCAATATTGTTTAGAAGTTTGTAAAACTGTTGTATATAAACCACCATTTGCAATGTCTATTAGCAATAACAGTTATTATATACATATTTTTCTAAATTAAAAGATATGGCCAAGTCGTTAAAACACCCGGTTCGTAATCCGAGGGTCGCGAGTTTGAATCCACGTCTCACCAAACATGCTCGCATTTAACAGCAGTAGGAGAGTTATAACACAACGGTCAATCCCACTATTCATTGGTAAAAGAGTAGCCCAAGAATTGGCGGTGGGTGGTGATGACTAGTTGCCTTCCCTCTAGTCTTACACTGCTAAATTACGGCTAGCGCAAATAGCCCTCGTGTAGCTTTGCACGAAATTCAAAACAAATAAATAAACAATTAAAATATATTTGCGTTGGGACAGAAAAATGTTTTATCAGTCTTGTTAACAAATATCATAAATTTGATACATATCAATATTTAATTAACTTTCTCACTAATTTCTAACACGTGAAAGTTTCTTACTCATTTCTCAAGTATCATTTAATGGTCTATAACAGATTCTCGCTAACTGTTTTTCGCTTTATAAAGATTAATAGAAACCCAGATTAATTCAATCTCCTTGGTATTGTCTTTGATATCCTCAATTTCTGCAGGATCTAAATCATATTTTACATATAATGCCACCCCTCCCCCTCTTTTGTAATATATTCCTATTAAATAACCTGTAACCATATATTTTAAAGATTTTGTGTCATGAAAACCATTTTCAGTTGTCTCATATCAAATTTCTCTATTCAAACCATGCACTTCCCTGAAGTCATCAATTTTACTTTTTATACATCTACCATTATAACTACTTCTACACTCATTTCCTATGCTAAGCTTTTCTCTGCCTCTATTTTTGCATCCAGTATACATGCAAAGCAAAAACGTTGTATCTGCTAACTCCTTTATATCGCCTGTTCTGCCAGTTATGTTCCTCATCTGTTCTCCCGGGTAACATAAGCTGATTCTTTTCTCCCTATTTACTCACGTGTTGTCAATGGATCACAATAATTTCTTTATCATTCACACCCTTCTCTGAATTTTTTTGTTTTCCTTCCATCCAAATGACAGCGAGATAGTTAAGGCACTCGACTCGTAATCTGAGGGTCGCGGGTTCGCATCCCGGTCGCGCCAAACATTCTCGCCCTTTCAGCCGTGGGGGCGTTATAATGTGACTGTCAATCCCATTATTCATTGGTAAAAGAGTAGCCCAAGAGTTGGCGGTGGGTGGTGATGACTAGCTGCCTTCCCTCTTGTGCAAAATTCGATAAACAAACAAATTAAAGTAGCACAAAATTAATATGTATTTTATTATCTACAGGTCATTAGAAGTTAGATATGAAGAGCTACCTGACATATTCGCTCTAAATCCGGTGCATATGTCGCTTTTCAGTTATCCAGTGTCTCAAATTCAAAAACCAGCGAATAACCAAAATCCAGATTTCTGATATTCTTTCACATTCCTCTTTCTTCAACAGACCCGCCACCTATCTAGTTCTAACAGTAACTATAATTTTATATGATAGAACAAATCAGTCTTCACGATCTTTAACTAGTTATTTTATTATTCTTTTACATAAGATCTCCATTACCTGAACATGTATATATACATATGTGAAGAACATTTTTCAAATTAGAAGCAATGAAGTATTATTATTTTTGTAGTGAGGTCCGACACGGCCAGGAAGGTAAAGGCGTTTGACTCGTAATCTGAGGGTCGTGGGTTCGAATCCCCGTCGTATCAAACATGCTGCTTCAGCCGTGGGGGCGTTATAATGTCACGATCAATCCCACTCTTCATTGGTGAAAGAGTAGGCGTTGGGCGGTTATGACTAGCTACCTTCTTACACTGCTAAATTAGGGCCAACTAGTGCAGCTAGTCCTCGTGTATCTTTGCGCGAAATTCAATAACAAACAAGCTCAAAAAAAGTAATTTATTTCTGATATTCGTATTTTTGTTATGTATATACATATATGTAGCTCTAATTCTCAAACATATGGTTTCGATTGTTTGTAAACACTGTGATTTGTTATTTTACATCCAGCCTTAGATTCGCAACTGTTTCGTTTACGAATTTAATATTCAGGTAGAGATTCGAGAAGAAAATCTTGTCTGAAATGTTGTGTCTTCAGCATAGCGTATTTTATATTTATCTGTGCTTAACAACTTATTATCGGTAGTTAATATGTTATCAATAATTGTAAACAATAAGACAGTGAATTAATATTTTATGTCGTGTTCGACTTCCAGAAGCTGTCAAAAAATGATTACAATTACATTTGTAATACAATATTAGTATTAAATCTGTTAATTTTGGAACACTTTTCTTCCCGATATTTGACTTTTCTTACTCATTAATATAATTTACTATTTCTATTTTACTTTTTTCTATTTACGCCTCGTTCTGCTATTTTTTATTTTATTTCTTCTTGATTTCTTTCACTGTTTCTTCAATTAGCCACCTAGTAACTCAGCAGCATGTTTTCGGACACTTATTATTAGGTTGATGATACACAGCACGGATATCCCACTCTGTAGCTTTGTGTTTAACTACAAATCAAAAAACAACTCCAGTAACACTCATGAGGTCATATCAAAGGTTAGAGTTTAATTAATATTATATTTTAATTTCACCAATTCTGAGCTTTATTAACATAGTATATGTTTAGTTGCATTTTGTATTACCTGTTAAAATTATGCCACGTTCGGTTTAATTATGTATTAAAAAATCAATTTATTTTTGCCTTCGTCTGCTACAGATTTGTTAATCTTGAAATTTAGTTTTACATTTACTGTCTATAATTTTGAAAGTTAAAAAGTAGATATAAACTTCCTGTGTCAAACTTTATGTAATGTTCAAATATATGTATTTGTAAACACTGACTGATGTTGGCCTGGTATGGCCAAGCGCGTAAGGCGTGGGACTCGTAATCCGAGGGTCGCGGGTTCGAGCCCGCGTTGCGCTAAACATGCTCGCCCTCCCAACCGTGGGGGGGTGTATAATGTGACAGTCAATCCTACTATTCGTTGGTAAAAGAGTAGCCCAAGAGTTGGCGGTGGGTGGTGATGACTAGCTGCCTTCCCTCTAGTCTTACACTGCTAAATTAGTGACGGCTAGCACAGACAGCCCTCGAGTAGCTTTGTGCAAAATTCCAAAAAAACAAACACAGACTGATATGAACTTCTGTGTAATAATGTTTTGTGCTTATGAAGTATCTTTTCTTTTATATCTTTCTTTCACATAAACCTCTTTTACAATATTTACACTGGTAAAGAAATGCAATCATTAATATTACAACTATGAAGTAATTCTAACTCAATTATATATATTAAAAGAACAACTATAAATTCAATGCTCAGACACCAGTGATGAGAACAAAGAGAAGCTTATCAATTATATGATCACAAGACTGTGAAAAATACACAAAAACTTGTATTCAATCCTCCAAATTACACCATTAAAGTTATGAACCACTTTGGGGTTACACATTTTAACTTGAAACATAAACCAGTACAAAATATGCCTTTGCGCTACACAGGTGAAAGAAACAAAGTAAATATTAATACTTTTGTAACATTATTGATATAACAGACTGGATATTTCTTACGATGTTTCTAACTAAATCATTCCTGACGAAAAAAATGTAGGTTTTAGAATCTGTAGCATTGAAATCCGCAGTTCGATCTCCCTCAGCGGACACAGCATACATCCCAAAGTGGCTTTCCTGTAAGAAAGCACACACTGTTTAGAAACAAGTTTTTATCTTCCATAAACACTAATATCACATTGTTGAATAGAGAAAATACTGTAAAACACTCCCTGTAAATCTCAAACTTATTTTAGTATTGTAATAAAGGTTTGTTTGTTTCTTTTGAATTTCGCGCAAAGTTACTCGCGGGCTATCTGCGCAAGCCGTCCCAAATTTAGCAGTGTAAGACTAGAGGGAAGGCATCTAGTCATCACCACCCACCGCCAACTCTTGGGCTACTCTTTTACCAACGAATAGTGCGATTGATCGTAACATTATAACGCCCCCACGGCTGAAAGGGTGAGCATGTTTGGTGCGACCGGGATTTGAACCCGCGACCCTCGGATTACGAGTCGAACGCCTTAACACGCTTGGCCATGCCGGGCCTCTTGTAATAAGGGTCTTTCCTTACAAGATTAATAAGCGTCACCTTTCCACCAACAAGAATACACTATCGTCATGTGACAAATGTATCTTCCTCTTATGTGTATCTACCGAACAATCACTTTTTTTTTTGTGATGCTGAGGTTTAGACATTTTTATTTTTCTTCAAGTTTTGGTTGGAGTGGTTTACGTTAGTGTAACTTACAATTTATTTCAAGAAATTTCTATTTTGAATTTGAAAGAATTTATTTACCCCTGTTTTAATATTTCACATGTTTGTCCGATCTCAAGCCTGAATTACGCAGTTAACGTTACGACTTCGGATACTTCTCATTCATGTGATGCCTTACTTCAGGCCACAGGTGCAAGCGACCAAGCAGGCTATTTACTTGCATTCATTCATAGGAAAATTGAGTACTATATGGGACAACATTTGCCTGAAAGGGATTTTGATCATTTCTCTTCACCCCAACCAAGTTTCCCATGCCTTCTCACACACTTACCGAGATTTCTGATCAACTTTCATCTGTTTCTTGGAATTTATTTCTCATGTAATGTTTTGTCTCTTCATCCTACTTCTTATGGTCCCAGTCTTTACCTTTTATACAGTTTTGCCTCCCTACCTCATTTACTTTTCACCCATCCCTTGATAATCGGGTTTGTGTTGAGTATTTTGCATCTCCGTTCGGTGATGGCATTAACATGTCTCAACCGTTACGCGCGATGGATCATTTCCTTCTCTCTCTCTTAAGGTTGGATAGATTGTTCATATCTGGACCAAAAAAATGGTTAGGTTCACTTCTGCCTGTTCAGGGATGGGAGTGGCAAATCACAAATCTCCCATTTATCTACCAGATACTCACTACTCCTGTCTTTGTAATACTGTGATGACTTTGTTGCAATACATCACAATGATCTAGCTCTTGTTTGAAGATTTCACAGGAACATGAAGGAGTTTTCTGGGAAAGTCCTCTCACTCCTTATTTCCACATTAGCCTGCCTGTTGTCTTCGGCTCTGGCCCTGTAAACGTGGTTTCTTTGTTGTTAGGATCACTTGGGTCATTATGTTATATGCTTGTGGATCCATCTCCATGCTTCTTATCTATGAAACCTTCATGTGGCACAGTTTGTAAGACCTTGGATGTGTGACATAATTTTTGAGTCTTTGGAGTTGAAGGTTGCTTCAGTCCAGCAATAATGCATCGTTTATCATGTTTGAGACAGAGCCAAGAATAGCACCGATTCCTGTCCTCTAACCATCCCCTTCCTAGCCTTGGTCTGTTCCTTCTTCCTCTGATGTCATACTTATCGTTTGTCATGAAGTCGCATGATTCGTCAAAAAACTGTTCTAATGCTCACTTGATGAGTTCAGGTCTAGTAGAAGTTTGTCAGGGTATTGTCAGAAGGTTTCATCATCCCTTTCTTACTTCTCATCCCTGCTTCCTTTTGTTCTCCTCAGGATCTCATTCTATGCTAGCGTCTTTCAGAGGTGGTGCAATGATCATTTTACACTAGAGGTTATTGAATCTTTCTCGCGAGGTTTAAGGCGTCTCTCCCGCTAGTTTGTGGCCTCCAAAATGACCATTGGCTTGTCTAGTGTTAAAAACATGTTCATGCTTGATCATGGAATCTTAGCTTAAATTTTAGTGAGATTTCTCTCTTCAGATTTGGATGATTAAGTTGGGCACCTCCAAGGTTTTTCTTTACAATTCTACATCAGAGTGTTATAACCCATATCTTTATTTTTCTATCGCAGGGTAACATACAGTTTCACACTCTACCTTTGAGTTTGGCTTTAGCACCATACATCTTTCGTTGCATGTTAAAAGCCCTTTCTCTGTATCTTATACTTTGGAGTTGTGTGTTTTCACTTGTTTCTTGGCGACTGCCATTTTTGCACTCATTCCAAGCAAGAGTTGGCTAATCATACTCACCATCATCTACTTCTATCCGGTTTTTCTGAATACTAGGCCACATCTATATCACCAGAGCAGACAGACTTAGCTACATCTATATCTGCGGAAATAAACTCGCTGGCATCACAGCTAAGTCTGTCTGCTCTGGTGATATCACAGTCATGCCTGACTCATATATGAAATATGGTCCTGTATTCAAGGTCTAGTTATGCCCGGATATACAGTCGACTTGGAATAAGCAACATGATAACAAACTTTTTCTAGATCAAACCTTCTGTTGCTCTTTGGCCCTCTTGCTTCCACGTGTATTGAAAGGAGGAGGTTGCCTGGCTAGTCGACACATTGAT
Organism: Tachypleus tridentatus; assembly: GCF_004210375.1. Classification (NCBI taxonomy): domain Eukaryota; kingdom Metazoa; phylum Arthropoda; class Merostomata; order Xiphosura; family Limulidae; genus Tachypleus; species Tachypleus tridentatus. Next base: position 18,563,018 of record NC_134829.1, read on the forward strand.
CACGGTTTTTATCCAATCGTTTTCTTTTATCTGGGACTGATACACCAAAATGTAATCTGTGTGGCATTCAAGTCACATGTAGCTCACATTTTAGTGTCATGCTGTCATTACGACTATGAATGACAACACCATTTTAGACATTTTTACTATGGGTTCATCCCTTACGTTGGACAGCGTTATTGCGATAGTGACACTGTCCATCTCAGTTGTGTTTTAAAATTTTTACGGGCCATTTGCCATTTTAATTCTATTTAAGTTTTTAATTCGAAAATTGGCATATGTTTTTTTCTAAAACGATTCCTTTTTTCTATTTTAGTAACTTTTATTTTTAATTTTTCACCGGCTGTGTGATGCAGATAGCCAACCAACTAACTTCATCTCTACCGTCTCCTGATCCAGGCAGACGTCTATGTGTGATATGTTGTCTTTATTGTTATTGCCTGCATGGCATGTTCACGAGTTTCAATACCTATCTATTTATCTTTTGGCAATTCCCTTCTTTTAAGGATCTTTCTTCCTTTACCCTTACTAATTTGGTTCATTGTTAAATCCAGTTGCCTTATTCCTCTGTTTCCCCTATCAAATGTATGTTGTCCTGTGTTACTTCTTTCCAGTAATGTCACGTTTCCATTCCCTTTGCTTTTCATATCATTTGACATTCAGCAGAGTTGTACATTCATCTCTCATGTGTATCACGTCGTGGTTTCTGCATCCTTGGAGTATCACCTGCCACCTGTGTCTGTACTTTGGACATCAGTGTGGGTATTACACTAGGTAGGTTTTTATTATTGCTTTCTTTTCTTCCTGGGGCCTTTGATTCAAATTACTTCTACTGGATAATACTCCATGGCAAGTGATGCCTGAGCAAGTATTCTTATACACAAATCCACATTGTATGCCATATTAATTCACATGCTATATTCATGGCTTCGCACGCTTACCTTTCATATGGGATGTTTCATAAGATTACTGCAGGGTCTATGACTTCGTGATATATCCTTTATAAATAGGCCAATTCAGGGCTGTATTACCTATAAACAGCATGTGTTAAGCAGAAGGGGATGGCTACCAATATCTGCTATACCATGATTGAATAAAAGTGAATAGTCTGCTTTTCAAAATGGGGTTTCATGATCACCCAGTAAAATATCTCGAGGATTGTAATCCATACACACACATTAATGACCTCTACCTCCTGTTCTTCTTTCAAATCACTGAAGTGTTTAACCATGAATGTATCCTGCTGGATGGGTTCCACCTAGATGACTATAACCATTTATTTCAGAATAGGCTGGTGGTTTTCTGCTGGTCTAGAAGGTGAACCATCCTCTACCGTTAGACACATACAACAGAGTGAGATGTCTCAGTATAGATCGCTCTTTCAATTAGATACCATTACCCTACCATTGCACGAATGTCAGTACAATGTGGACTCGTTTTAAAGTGAAATAATTAACGTAAGTCCTCATACTGGTTTCTAGTTGTCCAGCTTTTTCCAACAATTCTTTTTTCTGTGCTGTGGGTAACAGAGGGTATATGGGGATTGTTTCTGCTTCTATCCTGGACATTATCTTGTTTTCTCTTGTGATGGTGGTATTTCTAACCTTTAAATGTTTGTACCACTCTCGTGGTCGCAGAAGTTGATTTCATGCAATGGATTGGGCTTCCCTTATATACCAGGTGACATAATCCCAGATTCATGGGTCAATGCCATTCCCGTGTCATTCCCTGATTTCATGGCTTAAAATGCACATACATCATTCACATTTGATCCTCAACCTACCCATACGTGGATGTTGGTTACAATTGTACACCATGACATGCATCATCATTTACCTACTTTTCTTCTGTGGGATTTAATTTTGTTATTTATCTGTTTGCGATTATTTTTCCACTCAGATGTGCTGTTGGTGGAGAGATGATACATGAAAGACATATTGTAAACTTTGATTTCAATCGGGGTGGTGCGGAATTATTGTGGCAATTTCGCACAAAGCTACTCGAGGGCTATCTGTGCTAGCTATCCCTAATTTAGCAGTGTAAGACTAGAGGGAAGGTAACTAGTCATCACCACCCACCGCCAACTCTTGGGCTATTCGTTTACCAACGAATAATCGGATTGACCGTCACATTATAACGCCCCCACGGTTGAAAGGGCGAACATGTTTGGTGCGACCGGAATTTGAACCGCGACCCTCGGATTACGATTCGAACGTCTTAATACGCTTGGCCATGCCGGGTCACGGCTCAAAGGCGGAAGTTAATCCTTGTTAGCGAGATAGAAAGTACTTTTTCGAAATACGTTTGCTCTTGAGGATGATTATAACATTTATAAAATATAGAACAACATATCATATTTTGATATTACTAACAAGTAATCTTGTAGCACCACATTTGTTAATTCTCATTAACTGAAATTCATCATTTAAACCAATTATTCCTTAAACTGTCAATTACCGCTTGTGTTTTACTGGAACACTCCTTAAGATGCTGCAAAGCAAAATACTGAGTGTCCATAGAGTCAAAGAAAAATGATTATGAAAGCCACCTTGTAGTACAGTAGCATGTCTGCAGAATTATGCCGCAAGAAATTGGGTTTTAATACTCGAAGTGGGCCGAGCCCAGATAGCTTTGTGCTTAAACACAAACAACTTTTCAAGAAAGTTAATATCAGTAATACAATGTCTTTTATAAACCACCGAAATTAAATAATATTAAGTACTATAGAAGAACAGTGAATATGCAAAATAAATATAAAAAGTGGTTGTCAACAAAGATAAATTATATTATTTGTTTTTTAGTTTCGTGCAACATTAAACGTAGGTCATCTGCGCTAGCCGTCCCTAATTCAGCAGTGCAAGACCAGAGAGAAAGCAACTAATCATCACCATCCACCATTTACTCTTGGTCTACTCCTTTACCAACGAATAGTGGGATTGTCCGTAACATTGTAACGCACCTGCAATTTAAAGGGAAAGAATGTTTGGTGTGATGGGGATTGGAACCCGCGACTTTCATTATATTACGAGCTGAGTGCCCTCACCATTTGACCGTGCTGGGCTTAATTATATGTTTCGACTGCTATATAAAACGTTCCAAATTACACCATAAATGATGTGAGTGACGTTAAATCTCCTAGTTAGACAAAAAAATCAATCTTTCATTTTTTTTAACATAAATAATAATTCCTGTATTGTTCTGTGCTGTTGGTTTGTTGTTCCATCATTTTCAGATATAAAAGGCAGTTTGGTATATGTAGTATTCATTTATTTATTTTGTGCGATTTTTTTTTTCATAATCAGAATTAAAAGCAGACGATCGTTGGAAGTTGTTTGTGAGTTACTGATCTAAATGTTAACGGCCTAGTGAGAGAGAGGTATAAAAAGGCTACTACCAAGCGAGTGAGCGGGAAGAGAGCAAAAAGTAAAGTTAGTTAACTGAAAGATAGTTTCGTTCAGAGGAAGGTTAGAAAAATTAAAGTTAAACGTCGTAGGAACGAATAGCCAAACGGTTAATATGTTAAAGGGAGATTAACAATTTTCTTCCATTTTGAGAGAATAACTTGTATCGTCAAAGTGTTTTCTAAGACCACTGAGCCTGCCTTTCGCAAAAACAGAAGACGTGCATCAAGAGTGAGGATACGGTTATGATAAAAGGAACCACAAAGGTAAAAGAAATAAAAGTTATACACTGTTATTGTTTAAATTAAAAATAATGAAAGATAGTTCAGCTTTTCACCTAGATTATAAAGCAGTTGGTTGACAACAAAGAGAGAACTTTATAGTCTAGGATTTAAAATACAACTATGATATACAGTTTAAATTATTTTTGTACATCTAACTATACACTATTTTAAAATAAGCAAAGTGCGTAGTGTTCATTTATTGCCAAATGTACTACCACTAACAAATTAGAAACTTTGTCCATCACACCTATATATTTCACTGCATTTCTGTAAACTTCTAGACAAAAAAATGCTTGACAAGCATAAATTAACTTAATCACTATAAAAATATAAATTTTAAACAAGTAACCCTGACAATTAATTTATGCGATAACCACCAATAAATAAATCATGTAATCGTGTTTAAATCAAAGTTTTCTTCAACTGGCTAAAGGATTATCGGTAAAATTCTTACATTAAGCGATTTGAAATAAAATTTTACCTTTAATTCCTCGAGCATGAAAACGCATAATTCAAGACATATGAATGTCGTGAATACCCAAAAGATGATCTTAATGTGTCTTGATAACTCGGAAAGGGTATCCACGACTGAGCATTGATGGTGGTAGCTCTCAAGATAACTGATAAAATAAAGCGATTCAAGGATGTCAAATTTGTAATGTGTTCGTAACAAGTTGAATAACTTATTATTTTAGTATACATACCAACAATAGACATACACATCTTTACAAACATCCGTAGGACCAACAACTGCAATTACATTAGTGTAAGTATACAGTAAATGAGTAATTGCGAATTATACAAATTAACACCAAAGGTATGCCTCAATAATTATTTATTGCAAAACAAATTTAAGGATATTACTTCAGAATTACGGATTAAATTTAATAAAGAGAGACAATATAATCTTTGTTGCTTTAATTCTACGTTTTTCGCAATCAAATACTTTTTACATGAACTAACCAAGCCAATGGTTTAAAATGAAACTCATCACTTACACAAACTTGTTAATGTTCGAAATATCAATAACATCACCACCAATTCCTGTAGCAACCATCAACAACAGATTGATCGTAATGAAAAACTTGTCAGATTTTATCAAAAGCGTGTGTGTGTGTGTGTGTGTTTGTTTCTCTTATAGCAAAGCCACATCGGGCTATCTGCTCAGCCCACCGAGGGGAATCGAAACCCTGATTGTGGCGTTGTAAATCCGGAGACATACCGCTGTACTAGCGGGGAACTTTTCAAAACCGACAACATTTTCTTAAAACAGATTACTTAATAAACTTTTTAACGCACCGTTTGTATTTTACATCGATTATAGCGAGTTTTTTTTTAGTTTCTAAGGCTTTACCCTTAGTAACGTGACGTGCCTACAATATCAGATAGATAATTGTTGTTTGAAGAAAGACAGTTCTAATTTCTATTTTAATGGCAATAACAACAATATATAGCTCTACACTAAACTTGTGACAATATATTACAATTTACAACTTCGAAAATTCAATTCAAAACGAAGCTATTACGAAAGAATAGTTTAAAGACATATAGTTAAAGCCGACCAAAATATAATAAACGAAAGATCGAACAATCGCCAACATTTCACACACTATACATGCAGTTCTTATCATTATACGCGAGACCGAAACGTCACCTTTTTTTTAAAAATAAAAATGTATAGAAATTTAGCAATTGTTCAACCTTTTATTTAATTTTCAAAGTATTGGTTTGTTTTGAAATTCGCGCCAAGCTGTACGAGAGATATCTGCGCTAGCCGTCCCTCATTTAGCAGTGTAAGACTAGAGGGAAGGCAGCTAAATTGGGCTACTCTTTTACCAACTTACAGTAGAATTGACTGTCACATTATAACGCCCCCACGGCTGAAAAGGCGAGCATGTTTGGTGTGATGGGGATTCGCACCCGTGACCCTCGGATTTCGGGTCGAGTGCCTTTACCACCTGTTTATACCGGGTCTTTACAAATTATAGTTGAAAGCAGAAACATAAGTTTTGAAAGTTGCAAACTTGTGTTAAAGCATTCGTGAGAATAAAAATCCTAATCAGAGTAATGACTGACCTCTAATCACACAAAGTTTTGTTTGTTTGTTTGAAGTCAAGCACAAAGCTACACGATGGGTCATCTGTGCTTTGCCCACTACGGTTACGAAACCTGGTTTGCAGCGTTCATGATGATGATAGACCCACTTGAAGTGAAAAAGTGTAAAAGAGTTAACCTGAAGATGAGCTATGAAGGTCGAAACGTTGTCCTGTAGTTTATTTTAATTAAAGTTTTAATACCCATACCAGCTGTATTGAAAATATATTTGTAGCATTGTAAATCAGCAGACATACCGCTGTACCGCTAGGCGGTCCAACATTTTGAGCAAGTGAAATGAAACCTGTAGAAAAATAACACGTATCGATATATATGCTAATTTTTTATCGCTTTTTTAATGAGCAAAGAAAATTTCAAATCCAAATATGGATACAATCAAGATATGTTACCCACAAATTACACTATATATAGGATTTAATTCAGCATTTAAAATTAAAAGCGTGTTCAAACCCAGAGACACCATATCCATCTCAATGCGCTCATGGGTTGTATGCAGATACATTTGTGGTAACTATAGTTACCAGAATTGTTAAAACTTACACATCAGATGAACAGCCATGCATAACAGTGAATTTTTTATATTTACTGATATTATTTTTGTTGTATTTCATTGAGATGATAGGTTTAAAGTAGAACAAAATAGCGTAGCAAAATAATAATAATTTATACCATACCTTTAACAGTTCAGAGGCTGTGTATTATTTATCTAGATCACTTCTAAACATTTGTCTTGGAAATCTTGGAAGACTGTAAACATATTATTGTTTTTCTTTAATGTCTGGCTTTCCATTTGTTACTGTAAGATACAATGCCTGAAAAAGAAGTGTAAATTGGTGACTAAATAATTCTGATAATATACAAAATACGTAAGTATTAAACAATTTAACCAATACTGTCACTAACATTACCATTACAGAGATAACATACCTTATGTACAAAATATTCAAGCTGTCTACTTCATGTACTATTACTGGATTCCTGCCCCTTGATAACCATGATATCAGTATGTACAAACATTTGGGAAGCTCACACAAATAATCTCTAAATTGTTCCAAAATTCCATTGCAAAAATAATTAATCCCATAATCTACAGCAAGAACTGTGAACTTACAGCAAATTTGAACAAACAGTGCTCAAAATACGGTAGGAGAAACTCATTTGTGGCAAAGAGAAAAGAAACCTTACGAGCTTTGTTCTCAATTCCTTGTAATGACGAACAAATACAAGTATATATAAAAAGCTGAATATAGTAAACACTGTAACATAGCTTATCATTTTTCAGGAAGCTGTAGTGAAGATGGTAAAATATTAGACATAAAAATTTATAAAACTCAAACATTTAAGAAAAAATTAAGTTACACATAAAACAGATGGAGTCAGTTTATAAAAGCAAACAGAAATGATAGGATAATGCAAAGATTGTAACAATTTCAGACCATATGTAATTGCAACAAAGCTATGTTATATTTAAAGTTGTGGGCTCATTTAAAAAATTTTGAACTTGATAAACTTCTATACCTTATATTTTACACTATTCAGTATAGTTTGGTGAAGGTGAAATATATACTTTTGTAAACTTCAAGAATTAAATGTTTGTTGCTATAAACACACTGGTCAAATATTGATTTTTGCTGCCATTGTTCATCAATATTTTCAATACATCTATATGTATGAATATTATACAAAGCCTTGTTTTTATCTTTATATTAGCTTTACCCTATAGTTGCTGGAAAACATTTTAGGTGAAGCATACAACTGTGTATTCAAGTAAAAAATATAGCTTTTAAGAATCTGGGTATTGTCAAACGATGATAACGTTTATGAGCAATATTAACGTAGAACCATTTTTGTTTATAAAGCAAGGCAAATAAATATCTTGAAGTTGCTGAAAGTTTATCCACAGGCATATTCCATTAGATTTATTAATCAATTTTGATTTTATTTTTGCCCCAGATTTTATAATCTTGTTTCTAATTCAATTGTTTTATAAATTTTAAAACCTAAACATTTACAAAAAAAGAAAGAAAAGGGGAGACATTCAAATAAGGAGAAAGTTAAAATTATGTTTACTCCTACACTTTGGCTGTAATACTGTTGGCACATTTACCCTGAGAGGATTATCATTGCCACAAATCTGTTCATTTTATATACGTTTGATGCTTAGTTCCAATATTAATAGTTTCTAATGAAATGTTTTTCAAGTTACTGGTGTTAAAAAATGTAAAATTCAACGCAGTACACAATTTATTTTATAATTTCCAAATATCTAAAGCCAACAGTCATAAATACAGTTTGAGAGTGACGTTATTTTCTTTTTGTTGTGAAACTTCCTTTCTTCTTCATATTGATTATACATTTCAACCAGAAATAATTTATGCTCATACACCTTAAAATAATCTATAATAATTTATTTCAACAAAGTGTGCTGGCAGGTCATTTGGCATATGATTGTATTTTTGCTAATAAGCATGTGTAAAACCTGGTTTTTATGTCAAGTTATAATAGTACAATACACAGCTATGTGATGTAGTTGGTCTTACTTCATTGCATATCATAAGTTTACCACAAAATAATCAATTCAACATTAAACAATGCTCAATGTTTTACACAATTGAAAAAGAGCTTACTTTTTATTAATATTTAAAAAAAATAATATTCAAGTAAAAATAAAGTCATAAAGAACAACAGCGTAAAATAAAAATAAAAATATAACAGCAACTATTTAAATAAATAAAAGAAAAACATGGATATGTTCCAGCCAAACTGATGAGAGAGACAGTTTCTATGAAAGATTATCTACACATGTAATATAATAATTTAAATGTTGTAGGCCACTGAGGTATTGTGGGTTAAACATTGATATAAAACAAGTAAATTGCAGATTTGGAACTACACGTGTACAAAGTCATGTCTCCAAACTTATTTTAACATTACCATCAATTTCAAGTAAAATAAAGTAAAAACACTGAAAATCTGGAATATATTATATTAATGAAAACATGGAGGAGTTTGTCTTATTTAATGTTTAGAAACCATTAAAAATGGAGAGGCTTTCTGAAAAGTAATGTGTTCATAATCTGTAGTTCTGGAGTTGAGAACTTTAAAGGTTCCTAAAGGTATGAGGTGTGTGGTTGTTCCAAACGTGGAGTTGGATACAACTGTGAATTAGGTGGATTAATAGCTTATATCTGCTTCTTGCTGATATTTTCATGTGCTCATGTGCCACTTATCTCTATATATGGAAATATGCCATCATCATAAAACAAAAAGCTACAGAATAATGCATCTTATTTTGTTTTTACTACATTGTTCTTTTCATTAGTTTTGAAATTTAACATTACTTACGTGTATGAACACTGTAGTTTTATTTTGTATGGAAACAGTTTTAATTATATATTATCTAAGCCTAAAGGAACTGAAAGAGTGTTCATTGCCATAATAAATAATTTAGCATTACAAATGAATCATTGAAATGTTTTGTGCATGTTTTTATTTCTAAATTAAATGCGTAATTCAACTTTTATACAAACTTCAATAGTAGTTAATAATAATTTGGTGACCTTTTAGTTAAAAACACTAGATTTTATAAGTTAGGTAAGTAAAGTTTGTTTGTTTTTTATGATGGGCCTTAACTAAGATAAATGTTCATTTTGTGAAAGAAAGTTGTTGCTTAGTCATTATTTACATAGCTACACAAATGGCTATCTGTGCTCTGCTCACTCCATCAATCAAAACCTATTTTCTTGCAGTTATAAGTCCACAGAACATATCACTATCGGGCATGAACGAAAGCAAGCATTTTTTACTTGTTTTGGGGCTGTAACAGAGTACATATTTGTGTTCGAAATTCGTGTGTAAATGTTTATTTACTTTAGCTTAATGAATGTGGCAAATGATTTGATAATGAGACAGTGGTTTTGTTTTTATTATAATATTTGAAAAAATCCATGTCCATAAGTGAAAATTTAAATTATTATAAAATAGTAATAAAAATGTGTTTTATAAGAAGACAAATTGTTAACAAATTGAAATATTGAATAATGATCAGTTGTTCTTCATCACTTGGCTTAAGATTAACTGTATTGATTTTAAACACATACAGTATGAGTCTAAAAATGACATTTATTGATGCAAACCCTTACCGTATGTATCTCAAGATTAAAAGTATTGATTTTAAACACATACAGGATGGTTCCAAAGAGTGCCTTATAAAATGTGAATGACTACAGTACGTATCTCAAGATTAACTATATTGAATTTAAACGCATACAGTATGGGTCTAAAAATTACTTTTATTAATGCAAACCCTTACAGTATGTATCTCAAGATTAAAAGTATTGTTACTGGTGCTTAAAAAGAATAAATTCTGACAATTCTCAAATTATGTTTCGTCATGTTAGTTTAGCATTGAACTGTTTCCATAGATAGTGTTGTATAATCTTAACAAATAATTCAGAAATAACTTTTATCAGAGAAGTGAATGGGTGGTGATAACAACAGTATCAAACATGCAATCATTAAGTGTTAGAAACAGATTCACATTTGAAAGATTGGAGAGTACACCAGAAGAAATCAGAGACAAAATACAATTTGATTATGGAAGGTTATCACATGCAGACTTTAATAAATGATAAACACATTCTTCAGTTTCCTTACATATTTTTACAACACTTGAAGATACCTTTTTCAAGTCTCTCTGTCCTTTATAGGTACAAAAGCTTTTCTTTCTTTATTGGACAATGTGTACACACAACACAAGCTTTCTAGTTTTTTGCTGACCATTCAAATTTTATACTCTGCAATATAGAACATTGATATCTCCTTGTAAAATACAGTTTATTAAATTTGGTACTTCAGCATAATCATGCCCATTTATGACTGACTTTTAATAAAGTAGGTCATATTTTTTGATGACTGAAATATCTGAACATGCAGTGACAGTGGGAGCATCAGCTACAACATCAATATCAATTAACACAGTACAAATATTTATGTTGTTGAGGGTATCATTGCCCAGGTCTCCCACTCTACTGTGATGTGAAAGTAGCCTTTTCTGTGTAGCCATGAATTGTTGATCAGTGAGGTTGTTATTGACATGGATAGCTGAAAAGAATGGCTCATGGTAATCCTGACCCCTTTTATAGGTCGATAAATACCTTATATATTGACTTGAATCTCCCACAAGATCACAAAACACATCATGAATACTTTCAAGACAAATGAGGACACCAATTTTAACTGCTTTACTTAATTTATCTTCCAGAGACATGATGTAATTCTCAGTTTCCTTAAGTACTCCCATCCTGTTGTTATTAGTACAAACGACAGGTCAAAGTTAAATGTTCATGTCAGTATTTTGATGTTAAGTCATCAAAATCTCTAACCAGTCTTCTAATAAGAAATCGTACGATTAATGTTACATGCTCAAAAATAATTGAATTTTATAAGCAGCTAGGACAATTATGAAAGAATTTATATCGAATAAGTTTTTTGATTCATTACTTATTAATCAACTATATATTGGAGAAAACTTAACCTAGAATCAGTAAATTAATAAAAAAAGCACATTACAATCACCACAAGAAGGCAACGTGTAGCGTTGTTTTGTATATTATTATATAAGTGGTTTAATTAAATGTTTTTTCTCCTACACTAACCCCTTATTTACACTGAGTATTTAAAAATACACGTATAATACATGCCCAATTAATTCTTGTGTATAATTTAGGAAGATAAGATGTCCAAATTAAAAAATTAACATGCAGCCAAGTTTGTCATCCACTTTAACATTTTTACATGGAATTTTGCTTGTTTCGGTAATTTGAATTTGTTGTCTTTATCTAAGAGGAAATTTAAGATTTATATATATCTTTGCTTTATATTAAGCTATACATCTATTGTCACATCCCTTCTTTCAGTCGTTCTTTTGGCATCACTTTTGATTAAATGTCTGCAGTTCTTTTAAACCATTTATCTGTACCATTTAATACTGAGTTGGTCACAAACAAGGTTTAATGCGAAAAAAAAGTAGCAGTTTGTATGCCAGTTCATTGAAGAGTTGAAGGAATTTTAATATTGGAGATAAAATATCGTGAAAGTTTATTCTGTAACAACAATTAAATCTTTATAAAGAAATGTACTGAACATTGTTTTTTTAATCTCATTAGGATTTTAATCTTGTATAGCTAGTTATCGATGTTTTATTAGCCTCCCAGTAGCACAGCGACTTGTCTGCGCACTTATGTCACTAGTTACCGCGTTTCCAAACTAGCCTTTAAGGCTAGTAGGGGTGGTTTGAAAAATTCAGGAAGAGAAGTGGCATACATAGTGTGGTGAGACATGGGGAGGGTGCTAGTTCTAACAAAGACACTGCTGACAAATTTGTTTGGGAATTTAAGGACTGTGTAGAAGCTGAGGGTTTTATTCTCCCAACAAGTGTTCAACTCTGATGAGACAGGCCTCTTTTGGAAGAAAATGCCAAAGAGGACCTACATCACCAAGGAGGATAAGTCACTGCTAGGACACAAGCCAATGAAGGACAGGCTAACTCTATTGTTATGTAGTAATGCAAGTGTGAACTTAAAACTTAAGCCTTCGCTTGTGTACTATTCTGAGAACCCGAGGGTTTTTAAGAAAAATAATGTCCTGAAAAGTAAACTAAATGTCATGTGGAGGGCTAATAATAAAGCATGGGTAACCAGGCAATTTTTATGAAGTGTTTACTCTAAGTGTAAAGAAGTACCTCACATAAGAACAGTTGCCACTCAAGGCCCTCCTTGTGATGAGCAATGTACCTGCTCACCCACCAGGCTTAGAGGATGGGTTGGTGGAGGAGTAGAGTTTCATTACGGTGAAGCTCTTGCCCCCTAACACGACTCCCCTCATTCAGTCCATAGACCAGCACGTCATATCGAACTTGAAGAAACTCTACACCAAGGCACTGTTTCAAAGGTGCTTTGAAGTGACCTCTGACACAGAGTTAACTCTCAGAGAGTTCTGGAAAAATCACTTTAATATCCTCCATTGGTTGAGGATCATAGACAAAGCCTGGAGGGAAGTGTCTTTGAGGACCATGAACTCATCCTGGAATAAATTGTGGCCAGACTCAGTAGCAGATAGAGATTTTGAAGGCTTTGAGGCTGAGCCTGTTGCCGAGTAAATTGTCTCACAAGGCAAGTGTTAAAAATATTGAGATAAGTGCTGCCACCTGTAGTTAGGAATAACGTTTTTTTCTGTATACGAGCTCTCAATGAATAAACACGTATCAACAGGTTATAGGCCCAGGAATGCTCTAATAGTGCTTAAACAGATGAAATTGTTTTAAAATTGTTAGTACAAGTAATCCATGAGATACTGAGGATTACTGTAGAACAGTTTTGGATGACAATTTTTGTTGGATGGCACAGGATTTACATGGATACTTATCACAAGTGTTACGTGATGCGTTTCCTTTATCTTGAAGCCTTTGTTAAATACCCAGATAAACTGTAAGTAAAATATTGATTGACACTATTTTTTTCAAGTCATATAAAGGGAGAAATAGATCTAAATCAAAGAAAGGAATATTACTGTTGTGGTTGAAATAGTTTGACAATGGAAGATAAAATATCAATTGATAGGTTGAGAGAAAACAATTGAGCCATGTGGAAATTTCAAATGGAACATTTATTGAGAGGAAAAGGCCTATAGGGCCATGTGATTGAAACAGAGGTATTGACAGAGACAGCCAATGATCAAACAAAGGCAGATTTTAATAGGAAAAGCGAAAGAACATTTTCAACAGTTGTTCTGAATATTCAAGGTGCACAACTCTATCTTGTCACCTCATGCACAACTTCTAAGAAAGCATGGAATGGAATGTACTGCGTGCTCACTTTGATAGGAACACACTAGCCAATAAATTATTCCTGAAAAAGAAGTATTTTCGATGTGAGATGAAAGAAAGCATGACGGTCCAGGAACATTTGAAACAAATGAAGGAATTAACGGATCAGCTTGCTGTGGTTGGGGCGGAAATAGCAGAAGAAGATCAGATTGTTACCTTACTTGGTAGTCTGCCAACTAGCTATGATACAATTGTAACAGTCCTGGAAATAAAAATTGATGATATCTCATTAGAATTTGTGCAACAAGCACTGATTAATGAAGAACAAAAGAAGAAAAATACCACATCGAATGAAACATCATCAACTGCATTAGCCACTCGTAGCAACTTCAAACCACATGGAACACAAGAAACAAAGAAAAGGGGTAACAGCTTCAAGTGTTACAAGTGTGGCAGAGAGGGATATATAAAATGCAATTGTCCAACACTGAAGGAAATGGTCCACAAAGCTAAGAATGTGGATATTAATGTGGCGGAAGATTATGCTGATGGAAACAATGGTGTTGTCTTTGTCACAGACCAGGATAAAGGAATAGGAAATGGGGAATGGTTGGTGGATTCTGGTGCGTCTAGGCATATGACACACCAGAGGAATATATTATCAAATTATCACAAGTTTAGCACACCTCAGCAAGTTAGGATTGGTGATGGAAGAACTGTTGAAGCTCTTGCAGTTGGAAACTATAAACTAGAAATAACATTTAAAATTAGTCATTCAAAGCATGTCACAATACAGAGTGTCCTTCATATACCAGAATTAGCAAACAATCTATTTTCAGTAGGAGCTGCTACTGAAAAAGGAAATATTGTGCAGTTAATCGCTGTTACATCCGAGGTAAATCAGGACAACTCCATGGCATGGGTACAAGAAAGGATGATGGTCTATACCAACTGGACTGTAAGACCAATGTTATTAAGAATGCTTCAGTAGCCTCAAACAGCAGCATGAATGACTTGGATATATGGCATCAACGGTCTAGGGCATGTCAGTGTTTCACAGTTACAGAAGCTTCTCAGGAGTGGAAATGTAAGTGGAACCAAATTCCAGAAGTCTGATGAAGCCAGCTTCTGTGAGGGATGCCATGAAGGTAAAATGCACAGGAAGCCATTTAAGTCAGTGGGAGAAATCAGATCAAAGAGAAGACTGCAACTGGTACACAGTGATGTCTGTGGTCCTATGCAAACTCCATCTATTGGAGGTAGCAAGTACTTTGTGACATTTATTGATGATTACTCAAGATGCTGCAGAGTGTATTTTTTGAAACAGAAGTCAGAAGTCTTTGAGAAATTCATGGAATTTGAGAAGTTGTACTCAATTGAATTTGGAGAGCGCATAAAAACCCTGTGCACAGATAATGGCGGAGAATGTACATCAAATGAGTTACAGCAATATTTGAAGTAAAGAGGCATTCATTATGAGATGTCTGTAGCATATTGTCCAGAACAAAATGGTGTTGCTGAGAGAAGGAACAGAACTCTTGTGGAATCAGCAAGAAGCATGCTGTTACATGCTAAATTACCAAGAATGTACTGGGCGGAAGCTGTAGCTACTGCAGTGTATGTGGGTAAAAGAGTATCCACATCGGCAATAAAAGACGGTAGTACGCCATATGAGAGATGGTATGGGAAGAAACCAGATGTAGAACACAAGAAAGTGCTCGGATGTCTTGCATATGCACATGTGCCAGATGCGTCAAGACAGAAATTAGACATGAAGTCTATGAAGGTACGTTTCATTGGATATGATAACTGCACCAAGGGATATCGACTGTATGATGAAAAATCCAGGAAGATTTTCATACGGCGAGATGTTATATTTAATGAAACAGAATTTGGTCAAGAGCCTGTGGCAAATGAGTATATCTCATCAAGTGAACAGATAGTGGACCGAGAAACAGAAGTTAAAGCTAAAGATAAAGCTGAATGACCAACAGGAAACCCCCATCCGCTATGGATATGATGAGTATGCTGATGTGGCAGTAGCAAATGAATCAGTTTGTCACACTGCAAACTTATGCAGTATGTTAGAGCCAAGCACATTAAGTGAAGCAATGTCAAGTGACAATGCAAAGGAGTGGAAGCCAGCCACAGATCTGGAATTTGAGTCTTTACAAGAAAACGACACCTGGGATCTGGTGGAATTACCAGCTGGAAGAAATCCTATAGGTTGTAAGTGGGTGTTCAAAGTTAAGTATGGAAATACTGGAAATGTAGAGAGGTTCAAGAGTAGGCTGGTGGCCAAAGGTTACTCGCAGAATTATGGTCTGGATTATGAGGAAACCTTCTTCCCAGTGGTGCACTATGCATCAATTCGCTCCTTGATTGCGTTTACTGTGCAGAACAACTTGAAAATTCACCAGATGGATGTCATAACTGCATTTCTGAATGGAAATCTGGATGAAGAGATATAAATGGAACAACCGGAAGGTTACGCTGTTCCAGGGAAGGAAAACCTTGTGTATAAACTGAAAAAATCACTGTATGGATTAAAACAGTCACCACGCTGTTGGAACAAATCATTTCATGAACATATGATGGAACTGGAATTTGTTCAGAGTTCAGCAAATCCATGTGTTTACATACGGAATGGTAAAAATATAGCAATAGTTGCAGTATATGTGGATGACATTATTTTGGTTGCTGATAGTGATCATGAAATAATCACTATAAAGGAAGCACTGAAGGAAAAATTCCGCATGAAAGACCTTGGAAAGCTCCATTACATCCTTGGACTCAGTGTTGTTCAGGATGAAAAGAATGGCTGTTTATGGTTAAATCAGAGACAGTATAACCAAACTGTGCTGGTGAAATTTGGAATGACTGAGTGTAAGGCAGTTGCAACTCCATCAGATGTAAAAGTGAAACTGCAAAAGGATGATGGTGTAAGCACTCAGGTTGACCGCAGTTTGTACCAGTCGTTGGTTTGCAGCCTTTTGTATGCTGCAATGGGAACAAGACCAGATATTGCATATGCAGTGGAAGCAATATCGAAATATTGTGCTCAGCCCAACACAGCACATTTGACAGCAGCAAAGAGAATCCTACATTACTTGAAAGGAACAGCTGATCTTGGTCTTAAGTTTGAAAAGGTACCAGGAGACGTAATTACTGGTTACTCAGATGTAGATTTTGCTGGAGACCTGGATGATAGGAAGTCCACATCAGGAAATATCTTCATTCAAGCAGGAGCAGCTCTAAGTTGGATTAGCAAAAATCAATCCATGGTGGCCCTGTCCACCTCAGAGGCAGAATATATAGTCTTGAGTATTGCAGCACAGGAAACAGTATGGTTGAGAAGACTACTGCAATAAATAGGTTCCGAAGTTGATGACTCTGTTTGTATCATGGAAGATAACCAAGGAACAATCGCCATGGCACAGAATTCAGTGGGTCATGCAAGAACAAAACACATTGATATTCGTTACCACTTCATTCGCCAATGTGTGTAGAACGGATCAGTAAAACTGGAGTATTGTCCCCCAAACAGTATGACAGCTGACATTCTTACAAAGCCACTTGCTAGAAATGCATTTGAAAGGTCCAGAGATAATGTTGGACTGGCACCAATGGATAAATGAACTAGATAAAGTGACGATTGTAATAACAGATTGACAGTAATTGTAAGTTTGTGCAAAACTTAAAATTAAGTGGGAGTGTTAAGATTATTGAGATAAGTGCTGCCACCTGTAGTTAGGAATAACTTTTTTCTGTACATGTGCTCTCAATGAATAAACACGTATCAACAGCAAGTGTATTGGCTTGAATGTGAGTGGTGATGATGCGGAGGAGTTGGTGGAAGACAACAACAACTGAGCTCACCACGGAAGAATTCCAAGGTTTTCAGAAGGAGCAGCAACAGAAGGCAACTGGGGAAGTGTCTTCAGATGAGGAGGAGGGAAGGGAGGATGCTCCTAGTTCACTAATCAAGGAAATGTGTGGAAAAATGGGGAGAGTTACAAAGTTTTGTGGAAAAATTTCACCCTAACAAAGCTGTAGCAAACCACAGCATAAACCTTTTCTATGACAATGCCATATCTTGCTTCAGAAACATTTTAAAATGCAGGCAGAAACAAACCTCATCAGAAAAGTTTTTAGTGAGAAATAGTTCCGGTGAGTCTTAAGCAAGTTGTAGCGGTACAAAGAGACAGAAAAGAGAAAGAACTTCAGAAGGAGAGTTACTTGACGTTTTTATGGAAGGTGACTCCCCTTCCAAAAATAATAATCCTCCTACTCTCCACGTTCCTCATCACCTTTCACTTACGCCATCAGCTCTCCTCAGCTTAGGTTAAGTGCAGTTAAATTTTCATTTATTGTTTTTTATTGTGTTTATAGTTTTTGTGGTTGACTTTATGCATGTAAGTATTATTATACAGATATAAATAAACAATATTTTTACTTAAAATGCTTCATAATGCATAATTTTTGGAGGTCGGTAGCGGATTAATTTAATTTACAGTATTTCTTATGGGAAAATTTGATTCCGTTTTCGAACAGCCTTCTGGAACGGAATAAGTTCGAGAACCCAGGTACCACTGTGTATGTATAATAAAGGGACAAAAGAATCTGATTATTCTACCCAAGATCACAGACGGATGATATAATTGACAGAACAGAGCATTGAGTAAAGAGAGCTGGCAGAGATTCAGTTTTTGTGATGCATGTAGGGAAAGGCAGGTCAGAGAAGATAAATGACAGGTTTAGGTTAGTATTATATATGAACAGATTGAGTATTTGGACTTTTGGTTTCAATTTAGTCGATAGAAGCTTTATGAAGTGGATGGGGGTCATCTTGTTTATTAAGGCTATTAACTCTTCTGTAATGGAAGTTTTAACCTAGTCCTGAACAGTGATGGGGGCCAGGAAAAACTAAATGCAAAAAGAATAAGAACCAGAGAAACGTTTAGTTAAGGAAACGAGTATAGTAGCAGTTACAATGGTAAGCTTAATTGTTAATACTGCAATGCTACAAATGTAATAAATAAAATAGATAACTTTAGAGCACTGGAAGGAATGAAATATTTTGATATAATGGGAATAATTGAAACATAGTTAATTATAGATAACTCTTATGAGAGAAATTTTTCACAAAAAGGAAGGAATGGCTTAACACGTAAAATGTGTCTTACATCCTGTTGAAGTTGAGCATATAAAAGATAACAACAAGGAGACTGAATCCATTTTGGGTTTCTATTAGTAGATATAAAGGGAAAATACTTTTAGTGGGAGATTATTTGAGATCACCAAATGATATTAATGAAATTAGTGAGAACTTTTACAATGAGATTAAGATTTCTGTTATTTGCGAAGTTATGATTGTGGGTTTTTTAATTTCAGCCATTTAGATTGCTAAATGCCTGAGTCAAATCATTAGAGAGTACAATATTTGGAATTTGTTCAAGAAGACTTCCTTTATCAATTAGTTAGGGAACCTGCAGGAAACAATTCTAATTCAGATTTATTGTTAACATCAAATATATGAATGACAGAGGGTGGATATTTGGGAACCTCTGTATGCAAGTGATCATTACTGTATTAGGTTTAATGTTGTTCTGCATGTGAAGAGATATTTAGAATACAAATTTGAAATGAGTAAATTTTTAAAAGTTGTGACAAGAATTATTTTTTGTTAATTGGACAGCTAAATAATTTTGAGATATTAATAAAATGTCAAAAAATTAAATATTCAATATTCCTTATAGAAAGAAAATGATAGCAGCATGTAAAAACTAGGTTGACTCACAAAAAGTGTAAGAGCTAGAATTATAAAAAAGGAATTATAATTTTAAGAAATTTAAATTAACTGGCATGACAGAAAATTTGGAAGATCCAGATAATTAGTGAAACATCATATTAAGACATAAGAAAGGATGTAAGAGAAAATGTTCGCTAAAAATGTAAATATTAACAGTAATTATTTCTTTAAGTATTTTAAAGAGTAAAAGAAATGTTAGGACTGTTGTAGAATCATTGAAGGACAATGATGGGAGGTTTTGATATGGCGATTATGAGGTGACTATGTTGTCAAATTTTGCATTATCTTTGTTATTATTGTGCAACAAGTGATAGAAAATTGTTGCTATGTGTAGCCACAGCACAGAGTTTTGCATTAAATAAGTATACAGTGAAAATGGCAAAGCTAAGTGCGTTTGTATGTTTTTCTTATAATAAAGCCATGAACCCCTGAATTTAGCATTGTAAATCCATAGACTTACAACAGTCCTAGTGGGGTATGGCATAGCTAAGACTAATATTGAGTTAATCAGAGCTAGGCAATAAATTGATATAACCTAGAGGTAGGGATTACTTTGACTGATGTTTCAAAAACTAATCTAGTAATGTCAGAGAAATAATAAGGTGAAATAAAGTGGTGTTTCTGATTATTACTATTTTCATTTATACCAATAATCAAGTAATAAAAATTGTATTTACAATGATTTCCTCAAAAATATTCATAATATTGAAATTAACTGTTTTGGTTATTACTGTTTATAATTATTCCAACAACTGACTTTTATAAGACAAACTTTAGAAAGAGGTATACTGTTTACCAATATTATTTCTCTTTAACAAGTATCATTACAAATAACAATAACTTTAAGTTTAATGCAAAAATTTAAATCATTTATTTCTGTTTCTTTTTTCATATTAATCACCTTAATAGGAATAAGCTTTGAAACTGTTGTATTGTAACATGGTTGAGCTAATCATTTATAGAACATATTAACATTATTTATTAAAACTTTTTTGCAAAAACGAAAGTCAACCTTACATGTTAATTCTCAATATGTATCAACAAGCTTTACTCAATAATATTTTGTAATTCTCTGACTTTGTAGTGTAATTCATTAAAAAAAAGATCATTTGCATATTTCCACAGCTGCATACCTTTTTCCTATAAACAAAGCAGCCTTTTGATCTTTAAAGATATTTTTTCTGCTAATCACAAACAATAACTTTTTTTTAAGAAATTACCACCCCTTGAGAACATACTATTCATGCACTAATCATTTCTTCATTTTACAATAGTTTTTGTACAGGTTGACTGAAACTGTGTTATAATGTCAAGTCATTTTTGTTCATTTACTAATGAAACCTGCTCTGAAATTCTTTATTGAGAAAATTTAACTGTGATTGGGTACAGCTTTAATTATTGGAACTACCGTCAATTGGGATTGACCGTCACATTATAACGCCCCCACGGCTGGGAGGGCGAGCATGTTTGGCGCGACTCGGGCGCGAACCCGCGACCCTTGGATTACGAGACGCGCGCCTTACGCGCTTGGCCATGCCGGGCCAAGGCATAGTCACTACCACTATTTGTTGATAAAAGAGTAGCTCAAGAGTTGGCGGTGGGTAGTGATGACTAGATGCCTTCCTTCTAGTCTTACACTGCTAAATTAGAGACGGCTAATATAGATAGCCCTTGTGTAGTTTTCCAAGAAAATTTCAAACAGATTTTCTTGTACTCCTCTTCTGTTAAACGTTTGTAGTTAACTTCTCACACATCCCGATGTTTGCTTTTACGATTTCATCTTCATATACTGTTATTCATTTCTCGAATCGTATCTTGTATTTAAACTCACTTATAAGGTAAAGGAAAGAAAATTTCTTTGTAACAGTAACTGGGATTGGTTACTGAATAGGACAATAGTGTAATCTATCCATTTAATATTGGTCACGTTTAATAAATTTCTCCAAAAATACGTTTAGATATGGGTAGTAATAAAAGCAATGTTTAACTATTTCTAGACTCTTACAGTACAGATATTTATTTGTGTTTACTATTTTGAGTGTATGTAGTCTTTCTCTTGTGCTCACCATGTTATGAGCTATTTTGTATTTAAATACCGTCTTTTCGCTTCTATCTTTCTGTTGTTTCGAGTTTTCGGGAAGTGTTTCAACTCACATTTTAATATTGTGTTTCTATTTCTCTTTGAACCTTCATGTGTAGGTATTCGTATATTTCCTCTGTGTTTATTGTGTGCAGTTTTATTTATGTGTTCTCATTCTCTAACTTTCCATTACTTAATTTAGGTAAACTGGTGTTTTGTTTGGTTTTTTTAGCTCGCAGTCCCAGTGGTTTGTTGTTTTTCTTTGAACAATTTGGAGTTGAAACCAACTGTGTAATTATGTTCTATCTCCATTATCTTACATATTTGATTGAGTATGATGACTGTTAGGTACTTTCCATTGTTAGGTCTAAACCTGTATCTTTAACTGATAAATTTAATGATTCTCTGGATAGGCGTTCGGGTTTGTTGTTCCCTATGAACTTGTACATTATGTAGTTTTTCTTTATATCTCTGCTGTATGGTAGTGAAGTACGTTATAGGTAGATTAGTTTAGCATAAATATCTTGTTTTTGTACATGTGATTTTGCTGCCAGTGATTTCGTTGTCTTCTAATTCATCTAGTTTTTGTGTGAGTTCTTTAATTTTTTGTAGCCAGTTGTATTTTGTTTGGTCATAGAGACCTAGCCAGATATCTGCAGAAGCTGTTTAACGTACTTAGATTTTGGATATTGTATTATATATGGTTATCGTCATAAGCGTGTGCAAGTAACTTTTTACTGGTGATTTTAACTTGAGGCATGAAGATAAGTTATTAAATATTCAAGATAAACATATTTCTAATAGAAAGGAAAGTGTAGCTGCAAGTAAAAACAAAACAAAACAGATCGGCTCACAAAGATTTTAAGAGATAAAATTAAAGGAAAAACATCATAAATTTAAGAAATTTAAATAGACTGGTATAACAAAAAACTTAGAACATTGTGTAATATCGAGAAAGATGATGAAACAAAAAATGAAGACATCAAAAAGGATGTATGAAAAAAAGGTGTAATTTCCTTTCAACTTTAGTACAATAATTTAAGGTAACTTTGCTATTTAGTTCCAACGTACATTTGATGTTATACTTCAAACAATACACAAATTACTCTAAGAGTTGCGAACTTAGCTAAAAATTAAATGAGTGTATTCAGTGGTAAAGTGGCCGATTTGTGCAGGTAGAATGCGTTCAAGCCACTGTCCAAATTCCATCCTCTCATGTATACTGTTTCTAATCTACCGCTCAAGATTCGATTGACAGTGCAATTGACAAAAGTTGGAGTGATTTTTATCTTTTAAAATATATTCAAACAACCTAAATGCTTTTTAGTTTTGTTTTTGTACTTACGGACTCCTCGTATCGTTCTGTTCGTAGCCAATTTAGGGTAACAACAGTCTCTGGGGTTGAGTTTGAGTTTGCATACGTCGGTGGTCACGTATGTACGACTCGTAGAGTTATTAACAGAGAGAGAGAGAGCTCTCTCGTACATTGAGCAATCACCGACTGTGACATAATAAAGGTTTCAAAATGGTCGCCAAAACGGGAACAATTTCAACAACACACTAACACACGTGAGTCTTGAAGAGGGTGAGAATTTCCTGAGAAAACTGTATAATTGACATCATGGGCATTATAACGTACCTGATTCCGTTGAAATTTAGTCTATATTTAAGTTCGAGTACGAGTTATTCCCTTGGGATCTTTTGCTTTTGTTTTTGAGTTTCGCGCAAAGCTACTCTAGGGTTATTTGCACTAGCCGTCCCTAATTTAGCAGTGTAAGACTAGAGGGAAGGCAACTAGTCATCATCACCCACCGCCAACTCTTGGGCTACTCTTTTACCAACGAATAGTGGGACTGACCGTCACATTATAACGCCCCCACGGCTGAAAGGGCTAGCATGTTTAGCGCGACTGGGGTGCGAACCCGCGACACTCGGATTACGAGTCGCACGCCTAACGCGATCGGCCATGCCGGGCCCCCTTGGGATCAGTCTCACATGCCTTCAATTCATTCTCAATAAGATACAGTGTTTTATTACTGAGGTTTAGTGACATGAAATCAACTTGCGCTTTGGTGTCAAGATTCTTTTCTTTTAGGATTTGTAGGT
The DNA here is from genome assembly GCF_004210375.1 of Tachypleus tridentatus. NCBI lineage: Eukaryota > Metazoa > Arthropoda > Merostomata > Xiphosura > Limulidae > Tachypleus > Tachypleus tridentatus. Next base: position 18,586,641 of record NC_134829.1, read on the forward strand.
GTTTTACGACAAATTCAGTTTTAATTTTCTTTTTTTTTTTCAGATGACTGAAAGAAAGGTCACATTTTGGGGCTGTAATAAGCCAAGGTGGGATGAGCTGACCTATGGAATCTGCAATGTTATCCAAGGACAGACCCAATTCATCCAATTGCGCCCGGATGCGAAGGCCAAACGGAGCAATGGCAGATCGTTTGTTCTGAAAAAGTACGGCCCACCGAGGAAGGAAAACACATCCCCAGGTGGGATGCTTTGTTAAGGAACGAAGTTTTGAAGAATATTGTAAAGATAGTTGCAAACGGCGAAGGTGCAGAGAAGGTTCATGAGATTCAACGTATAAGCTTTGAACTGGAGAGGTACGGAAAGCCCCAGTGCAGAGTCGAAGTCCTTGGTGATGAATGGGGTCCAGCATCTTTAAGGCTGAGGGCTTTTATTTAATGAACATCTTTCAAACAATCATTCCGTTCCCATTTATACAGATGGTTCCAAATCAGGTAATTCAGTGGGCTCTGCTATGGTTTGCCGCGGTTCGGTAGTTGCGCGTAGAATCCTCTCCACAGCTTCTGTGTTCACTGCTGAACTGTATGCCATATGTCTTGCCCTGGATCATATTGCAGCTGAGCAGTACTCCAACTGCACTATTTATACTGACTCGCTTAGTTCTATACAGACCCCGGAATCACTTCACGTTGGTTCACATCCTGTTCTCGCTGATATTCAAAACCGACTGGCCCATTTCTCATTAACTGCTACTTCTATCCAATTTTTCTGGATACCAGGCCATGTTGGTATTCGCAGGAACGAGCTTGCTGACACGGCAACTAAATCTATCTGCTCCGGCACTATCACCACTGTGCCTATTCCGTACATGGACTATGGTCTTGTATTGAAGGCTCGGCTCCGTGCTAGCTGGCAGTCCACTTGGAGTGAGCAACGCGACAACAAGCTTTTACAAATAAAATCATATATTGGGCTTTGGCCATCTAGCTTCTGTAAAGTTCGGAAGGAGAAAGTTGTTCTAACTAGACTACGCACTGGTCACAGTTTTTTAACTCATCGTTTTCTTTTATCTGGAACTGATGCACCAATGTGTATTTTGTGTAACACTCAAATCACTATCAGCCACATTTTACTTTATTGCCATCGTTACAATTCTCAACGACGGCAATATTTTAAACATGTTTTTTCCAAGGGTTTATCTGTAACATTGGACAGTGTTATTGGTGATGGTGACACTGTCCACCTTGATAAAGTTTTTAGTTTTTTAATGGCCATTAATCTTTTTAATTTCATTTAAGTGTTGCATATTTAGTCATGACACCTTTTTAATTGTGGTTCCTTTTTTACAGTTTCAATCTCTATAGCTCAATTTGACATTGTAAAATGGCCAGAACATTAAATAACTCGACACCAGGACTGGAAAGGCCAACTTCAGGTGACTAACGCTGCTGTTTGAACTATCCGTTTGAACTACTCGTTAGTCGTCCTGGCGAGTTGTTATTACACTTTTGCTGCATGTCATTTAACACTTTTACTACTTTACCTTTTAGTACTGGCCATAATGACACATAACCCGGAACCAGGACTGGAAAGACCAACTTCAAGTGACTGACAGTGATTCTTATACTTACCTGTTAGTCTTCCTGGCGGGTTATGGTCATTACCATTCTGCTTCAGGAAGCCCTTTACAACTTTGTAGTTGTTATTACACTTTTGCTACATGTCATTTAACACTATTATTACTTCACCTTTTTGTACTGGCCATAATGACACATAACCCGGAACCAGGACTGGAAAGACCAACTTAAGGTGACTGACGGTGGTTCTTGTACTTACCTGCTAGTCTTCCTGGCAGGTTATGATCATTACCATTCTGCTACAGGAAGTCCTTTACAACTTTGTAGACTGGATGTCAACATTGGTTTTATGCCATTTTATGTTTTTAATTGCTGTTTTGCTTTTACCTTCATTTCCTTTTATGAATTTTACTTCATTTACTTTGCTTTTACCTTTTTACCGGACATTTGACTAATTATTATTACGATTTTGCTGCATGTCTTTTAAACCTTTTATAACCTTATCTATTAATAATGGCTGTTATGAAACATAACCCGGAACCAGGACTGGAAAGGCCAACTTCAGGTGACTGACGGTGGTTCTTATACTTACCTGTTAGTCTTCCTGGCGGGTTATGATCATTACCATTATGCTAGAAAAAGTCCTTTACAACTTCTCTTTCTCTGCTTTCTCTCTTAACATTGTAGACTAGGTGTCAACATTGGTTTTATACTTTTTCTGTTTTTCAATGATGTTTTGTTTTACCTTCATTTCCTTTTATGTACTTTTATACATTTACTTTATTTTTACCTTTTTACCGGACGTTTGTCGCAGATAGCCTAGGTGCTTTGTGCCATAAAACACTAAATCAATCAATCAATCAACCTTTTCATTTTTTTGCTTGCATACTTTCATATCGTTTTGTACCTTTTTTTTAAATTGTACTTAAGTGTTTCAAGCTGATCTTCTACTGGTACAGTTGAACAATAAGAATGCTCGGCACCTGATGTATTTTTCTTCTTCTTGGTAGGTACTGGGCAGGTTATAAAGTCATTGATTGTATTTTTAAAAAATAAAAATGAATTTTCTTTTCAAAAATATTAATAAGTATTGACAGTATTGTCCAAGTAGTTTTATACCTTTCATGTAATCTTTTGTCAGAAAGTGCTCACTACACACCCAGTGATGCCGAATGGTTGAAATCCTTCACGACTTACATTATTCAACCATTATTGACAAACTGCTTCATCAGAAGGGGACCTAAAAATTAAATTTTAGTGTAACTAATTTTGAGGATAAACTTTCCGACATCTCTCCGTTACATCAATCTAAAACCTTCTTTTCAAACTTTAAAATCAGACAAGAAAAAACAGAATTGGGAACAAAAACGTATTTAGTTTGCACCTAATTTTCACCAGCGGCCATTCATGATTTGGCTGTTTGATCGCTTAATACTGGTATATTCAATACCTCAGTCTTAATCAGTACCATATCAAACTCAATTCTGACGTCCAATACATTAATTAGGCCTACGGTGTATAGCCTAAAAGATCTAGTAGAAATCAGTACACTACAATACAGTTTGGACCTTTGGGCCTTGAAAGACACAAAGCAGACGACAGTTTGCAATTGCTCGAGCTTCAAAGTCTTCATTTTGAAAGAAGAGTTCATAAATGTGAATACTTACTTATGGAAGGAGATTCCTGAGGCCTTTTTACGCTTCTTTGTGCAATTAAAACAAGCACAGCTCTCGGGCATTGTTTGAGAAGTTTGCATTTATCTGTTAGAGATATTCGAATGTCCATTCCCGTTTTGACAATAGCGGCGATCCAGTCATCACCACCGACCGCCAACTTTTGGGCTACTCTTTTACCAACGGTTATTGTGACTGACTGTCGCATTATAACACCTCCACGGCCGAAAGAGCGAGTATGTTTGGTGTGGCGGTGAGTGGTGATGACTAACTACCTTCTTTCTAGTCTTACACTGCTAAAGTAGGGACGGCGAGCGCAGATAGCACTCGTGTAGCTTTGCGTGAAATTCCAAAATAAACATACAAACAAAACTTCTCTTATTTTTGTTATTACCGTTTCTTCCAAGTTTATCTTTCCTAACGATCTGAATGATACGTTCCCACCATACAAAATGTAAAATGCAGTAGCGTGTTGTATTTGCAGGATGTGGCACATTAGACCACATGCTTAGCATCTTATGTCTAAATGGTTACAAAAAGGTTTTAAAATAAAATATTCTTATATCATGGTGGATAACTACTTACAAGTGAAGACAGTGTTTTAAAAGGGGGGGTTCAGTTTTCCAATAAATTGGAAAAAGTCTTGAGAATTCGACATATTAGGACAGTAAGGGGTTTTAATTTATCCTGAGCAACTTCATCATCCACTATGATTACGGAAGAAAAGAAACAAATGAAAAATAGCAACAGTATTGTGGTGAATTTGGAACATTGTTTTATTGTTTACAGGGTAATAAACAATAATTTGAGCTGGCACAGGTTTACAAGCTAAAAGCTTACAAATCAGCAACTGTTTTCATGAAAAAAATGATTGAAGCAGTGGAAATCACAGTATATTTCCAAAGTCCCCAGTGCAACTATACAATGGACGTTTATTCATTTAGTCATTTTAAAATTGGTATTAGAATCCAATATATAGAGAAGATATATATATGGCTAGGTTTATAACAAATGGTTTCGGTGCTTCATTCTCGTTGGTTCCCTTCAGTTATAGATATTGAGATTTTTAATGAGTTGAAATTTAACGTTTTTCGCAGGTTAAATATTACTTAACTGGTGCGGTTTGAAAATATTTGTTGAGAAAAAAATATTAGTGTTGAAAAATGATAATAGTCTTTTAATTTCAGCACACATGATAGAAAAGATATTAACTCCTCCACTTGTGTTTGCCACGATGGAAATACCACTTCTAATACTTTTTTTTTTGGTTTAATGTGTTTATTGTTTGGTACAGGATCGAATTCCTGTAGTGTTATTAACCATCAACTTTATAGCTAATTGGTTGGGCAGGGTAACATTTTAGGTATATTTCAATCTTTGTATGGTTTATTATCAATATTTTGAAACTGATATCTTATAAAGAAAACTTTAAATCACACTTTCGAGTTTTATACTGATTAAATATTTATAACATGTAATAGGCTTACGAATAAGGATTGTTGTTGTTGTTTTGAATCGAGCACAAAGCTATACAATGGGCTCTCTGTGCTCTGCCCACCACGGGTATCGAAACACCGTTTTTAGGGTTGTAAGTCGGCAGACATATCGCTGAGCCACTGGGGAGCTACGAATGAGGAAGGTATAAAACTATACAATTTTTAACAAGTAATTACAGTTGGTAAAACAATATAGATTTAACCGCTCATTGTCAGTGGTCGTTAGAGTTATTTAATCACCAGTTAATTTTTATTTCTTCCCCTCTTTCCCTAATCTAGAATATAATTTAAAATTGTTCTCTAAGAATGGAACTCTGCGATGTTGATTCAAGCAGTTGAGAATCTTACCATGAAACGTGCCAGTTACCCAGTGTACTAATATACTACTATAATATTATACTGAAGTTAGACAGATTACACTGAGATTGCTGTTTTTTATCGGTTAGCTCATGTTACTTTTGATACAAATATATTTATACTTACAGTTATAGACATGTTTATCAACATTAAGTTTTTTTTTCTTCAGTATTATAATTCGTAAACGTTAGAGCCTCAAGGTATCACAATGTTGTCAAGACAGAAATTCAGGGACAGAAAGAAACTTCGATGATATAAAATACTTACCAATTGGAAATTCTAGTTTAAAACGTGAGGGAGATGCATAAAAAACTGCAAGAGGTTCCACAACGATAAATTTATCAGAAATTTGGGACGTAAGTGTTAATAAGTGTTAAGTGACATAAATTTAGTTTAAGATCCTACTAAGTAACTGTGCAATGAATGGAAAAATATAGTTTGTTTTTTATTTATTGTGAAGCATAAACCTGTGTAATGGGCTATCTAAACAAAACCTGGTTGTTGGAATTATAAGTCTTCAGATTCAACACTGAGTAAAAAACTTGAAATATACAGTGGCGAAATCGGATTTCGTCATCGAGCATAATTGTCATTACAGCGTTATAGGCATTATGCTGTGATGACCAATCTCACTGTTCGTTAATAAAGAGTAGCACACGTCTTGTCTGTCACTTAAATTGATCTAAACAACAATCTAGACATGTATCTAATTAAACAGTAAATCTACTGACACAAAATATACATTGACTACAGAGTGAATCCCAGAAAAGACGTACTTTGTCAGGGTGGATTGTAGTATTTGTTTTCATTATTTATATTTGTCAAGTGTTCCGTGTGTCAGGATGGATTGGTGTATGTGTTGTCATCTTTTTATATTTATCAAGTGTTCCGTGTTTCCTTTGTCAGGTTGGTTGTAGTATTTGTTTTCATTATTTATATTTATCAAATGGTCCGTGTATTCTTTGTCAGGGTGGATTGTAGTGTTTGTTTTCATTATTTATATTTATCTAGTTTCCGTATAGCCTTTTTCAGTGTGGATTGTAGTATTTGTTTTCATTATTTATATTTATCAAGTGTTCCGTGTATCCATTGTCAGGGTTGGTTCTAGTGATGTGCTTTTCTTCCTTTCTCCTGCACACAAATATTGTTCGTTCTTGTAACTAACTAGTTTATTACGACCGTATTTAAATTATTTGGATGATTTGATTCATGATTAAGATATTAGGCGTATCTGCGGCTTTCCTGTAAACTCCTATGGTGTATGAATTAGTGGTAAATATTCTATATAGGAAAGGCAATTTATTTTGTTTTTATATTTCCATTGTGAACTGTTTCGTCTAATTTCTTACACCTTGTCAATAGTCTGTCACAGAGTGATCTTGTTACCACGATACTTCAAGGTTTCCATGCAGGTTTGTATAAGTGAGGTGTTGTGAACAGTTTTCAAAATGTTATTAGAATAAAGACAAATGTGTCACAAATTAACTGCCACATGAATTTATTCCTGCACACTGCACAGTATAAAAGATGGCCATCATACTTGACAAGGTTACTAATAACTTTCATTGCATGAATTACGTTTTCAAATATTAATAAAATTAGTAATTACCCTTGATAAGTTTACATCTACTGAAAAACTGTTCTTGTTGTTTGATAAAAATAATTAAAATGTCTTTGCAAACTCTTGAAAATTACACATCAATACAATGTAGCACATAATTATTCATACTTTTCATTGAAGTAAGATTCATTTAGTCCTCTAGTCTACATGTTCCCAAACGTAGACCTCCTTTGTGATGATCTGTTTGTGAATTCTTTCATAAGCTCTTCTATATTTATCTTGTCGACCTCATTTTTTGTGAGTGTGACAAACTGTCACATGGTTGAGAAGGCACTGAGACATAGTTGATCTTAACCATGTCTTCAACCGTCTTAATGCTGAAAAGCTGCGTTCACATTCGCAGCTGGATACTGGACATACAAGAAAAATTTTCATGAGAAGAAACACTTCACTAAACATCTGCTGGCTTGTTTCATGCATTTTACAGTAAGCATCCTTCGCACCTTGCAGAGATACTGCTTTTGTTGTTTCTTTGAACATGGGCAACTGAAACTTGAGCCATTGTGCAGAGATTTCTGGATAGAAGTTTATAACCGAGTTGTCAATCTTGCCAGATGTGATCAGGTTTTCAAATGCCAGATATTGCTTCAAGTCATTGTTGTCTGCATTGAATCTAGTGGTTACATGTTCTATGACTGTGTCCACAAATTTAAAATATTGGCTTCTGTAGTAATCTCTAACTGTTGCAGAATGGTGTGCTGAGCCATCACCTGTGATCCTTCTGGGGGTTCTGCGAATGCGTGGTAGTTCAATAGGCACCAAATCTAGAGAAGTTATCTTTTTATCAGCTTCATCAAATATCTTGTTGTAATTTTCCTCTGTTCGCAATACCCGCAATTGCTCACTGTCATTGCAGATGCTTCAATCATACATGTAATTATACACATTTTAACTGGCCTTTTTTCTGAAAATACTGATATTCTGTGAACAGCAAGAGTGACCTCTGACCAAGAAGTAATGTTTTCATACAGTGTATTTAGGTTGGGGAGTGAATTAAGTAAATTATAAGTTAATGAAAAATATATTTCTTTAAATATTATATACACACAAAAAGCATTTAATAAAAAATACTTTCTTATACAGCACTTTGTAACATGAAACGTAAGTACCTTTATTGAAAGATTCACCCAACGAGGCAGCACAGTGTATATAGGTAGAAAATTGATAGCTTGTTATTAAAACTACTTTGTAGAAAAACAATACACAGAAGTAAAATTATCTCAATATTCTGGTGTTTCTGAAAGACATCACTCTGGTGTCTGAGTAAAGCAATCTGAAATAATCACAAAAACATAACCTTTTAAAATTAAATACTAAAGTATATGTGTTAACACAACATTTCATTCAGCTCTGCTAAAGGACGCTAAGCCAATAAATTACATGTAATTGACGTAGTGTCACCACACACTTTTCTACACCTTGACTGAAAGTTACAAATGTTAGCATTTAATAAATGCAAAAAAAAAGTACCTGAGAGTATTTCTTACCAAGTCAGTTGGTGACCACTTGCTTTATTTGTTTGTGAATTTTCAACAAAGCTAAGCAAAGGCTATCTGTGCTAGGTATCTCTAATTTAGAGGTAGTAAATTAGAGAGATGGTAGCTTTTGTTTGAAATTAAACACAAAGTAACACTTTGAGCTGTCTGTGCTCTGCCAACCACAGGTATCAAAACTCAGATTCTAGCATTTTAAGTTCACAGATATACCGCTGTGCCACTGGGAAGCGAGAAAGCAGATAATCAATACAGCCCACTGCCAACTATTGAGCTATAAGCTACACTTTTATCAATAAATAACGGGATGGACCATCACATTATAATACCTCTATCGTTGAAAGAATAAACATGTCTGATGACAAAAATTTGAATCAAAAGAAGGCAAGTCAAGTGCTCAATATAGGTTTGTAATACCAACATTTTTGAGATTTTGAGAGAATATCCTCAATATTAGTTTGTATTGCCAACATTTCTGATATTCTAAGAGGATATCTTTGGCATTGTTTTGCCTACCACTTCAGTGGTTGTCAAATAAAGGGGGAGGCAAGAGTAATAAAATTCTAGTAGCATTTGTAAACATCATTGAAGAGTTAAAATATTGGTGCAGCACCTGTCAATTATACATAAATTATTTTTATATGTCTGCTGATTAGACTGTACTTTTCTAGAATGAAGGAACCAAGTATACTAACTGCTTCAGACAGGTGCTATTTCTGGAAAGAACCCTATCAGACAGAATCTGATAATAAGATGTTTAATTATTTTTGTACAGTAAGTCTCCTGTAAAAAGCCTGTGAAGTAATCCAGACTTTCCATTCATCAAACAGTTATTATATAATAATGGTACAGAATAGTTCTTCAAAAATAAATGCATGTTTAAATGCACATTTTCAAAAATATTCCATGTTGCCATTTATGTAACAATTATATTTTTGTTACAAGCTTGTATATAAAGATGATCATAGCTGTGATTAAAAAAAAAATTTCATGACTCCACACTTGACCAAAGTGATGCCAAAGCAAAACAGAAACTAAGTATAATGAAGAAAAATAAGTTCAACTGTAAGAGAGACAATCAATTGGACATAACATGTATAAACCATATTGTTTTTTCCATTAACCAATAAAAACATTTTCGAAAGCAAATTGACAGGTAAAGATGGGAACTGCTGTTCAGTTTGATGCAGATAAAATCAGTTTCTTCTGAAATTCACTGACCATCAAGTTAATAGAGGTAACTGGCTGTAGGATTCACCCATTTTACTTTCACAAATGCAAAACATGTCAAAGCATAATATTATGAATGGAGTGGTATGAATGGTTTAGGATTAACTTTCTTGCAATGGGCTCAGTCAAACTGAACAAGCCTGTGACTCCTAACTGATCTTTACTTTCCATTCTATAATTTTCTGTACCTTCACAAAATATCATAAATTTTCAATAACCATTACAAGTCTTTTGTAGACAAAATTTTTTTACCATGTGAATAAAGTTTGAACTGAAAGGTAAAGAGAAAATTTTCTGAATGGAAAATAACACAATATTGAATTTTATTGTATTTTTATTGGTAATAAATAGCATAGTGTAAAATGTCATTAAGAACTACTAGCAATTTGACAAAGAGAAGATGTGGCAGGTAGGCATGGCAAGAAGATTCTGATTTTATAATTTATGGCTCTGTAACCAAATAACATAGAAGGCTATAAAAACTATGCTTTGCCTGACTAATAATATTATAATACATAAGTTATGTTAAATTCCTTACTTCTCATAAGGACTGCATACTTGCACAATACTAAGAAATGCTTACACAACCAGCATGATTACCCTATTCTGCAGCAACAAATGTGACACTACAATTTTTATGCAGATGGTGCCCCTCTGGTTGTTGGCAAACACATGAAACACATTTTGGAGGAGTACTTACACAGACTAAATCATTCACAACCAATTTCTATGTCAATGGCTACCTCACCTCATTTACCAAACCTAATATGAGTTTTGGGAGTATCTTGAAGCCAGAAGCTTCACGCAGTTAAAGATATTAAAATGCAATTGTCTGGGAAGTAGTCAGCATACCAAATGAAATGTGCATTGTCAAAGAAAACCAATACACACTGGATGCTGGAGGAGTTGCATGTCGAATAGTTACTGTGATTGATCATGCATCATGATATAGTGGCACCATATAACAACTGTAGTATTTCAATCTCCACAATTCCCTTACCCTGTGCAATTTTACCTCACTATACCATACCATTTTGGAGATACAATTTGCTGAAGTGTATCTCAGAACATCTGGTATGGGTATTAACACGTTTATTGATAAGTGGAGAATGATGTTTCAACCTGGTTAAGAGAGAGAGTTTGCAACTAACCGTTGCTGGACACTTGTCTCAGAAACGAGAGTATAAACGAATACAGGATTGTAGGGGGCATTGCAGTTGGATGTTAGGTTATTAATTAGTACAGGTATAAAGGTATTCCTTTATATTGCTTTAATTATGGCTTTAGTTCTTGTATAAATAGGACTTCTTTAATTTTACATTTGTTTAGATGTAAACAAAGAAGCTCTACTCCCTTCTAGTCCCTAAGAATTGTAATGAGAATGCGCCTGTCCCTGGAGAGAAAAAGATTTATATTGATCAACTGTCTTTTTTTGTAATTAATGCCATAGAAGTGGAGAAGAAAATGGCATTAAAGTTGAAACATGAAAATAACCTGTAAATTTGCTGTACATTTCTCAAAACCAAAGTCAGAAGCCAATACTAATAAAGGTACTTACCTCTTCGTGTATAGCTTTCATCTTGTCTTGTATGAGCCTATCTACTGTGTCTTCTGACATAAATCCAAAATTGACACATTTGAACCTGGGAAACAATGAAGAAATATTTTGAATTTATTTTTCTTTATATATCAGTTGGCTTTTCCATCTTGGAAAGAGACAATTGGAATTTCCAGGAATAAAGAACTGCCTTAGTCAGCTCTATCTTATAAGACAATGTAGATTAATCAAGCAGGATAAAATTATATATAGAGAGAGTTTACAAAAATATACTTCCTCACAATGCAATGAAACTTTACAACACATCTTGCCTGATAAAATTATTAAGTTTGTAATCAATGAAAATGAACTGGGAGCTAAACACACAGCAGAATATGTGAAGAGAGTGACTGTTCTAATGAGATTAAACAGGGATATGCTGCTAATTTTATTATTTATCATTAAAGTTTCATGGATGTATACTGGCAGAAACTATACCTATTTGAAAAGCTATAATATTATTGTGTCTTCCACTTACTTATGTTTCAAAATATTTTGGGGAGAACTCTTTTCCCAAATGCTGTTTACTTGTGCTATTTTTGGTTCCTTTTCCTCAACTTCGACAGCTACCAGAATAATTATATCTGTGGGTCCACAGTGTAAACCTAGTTATACGTAAAGTAAAAAAACATTACTTGTGAAAAACAACAACTAAAAACAGAACCTATATGTACATCTACAGGTATATACAAATCACCATAAATATATCTAGGTTAGTCATGTCCACATTTTCTTTATCACCTTGCCACTAATACAATGTAGTTGTTCATTATGTTTGATAGATAACCTTAATAAAACCACTAATTATAGAAATCGATAACAATGTTGTTCTTTATGTTTGATAGATAATCTTGATAAAATTATTAATTATACAAATTTATAACAATGTTGACTACATACTAAGCAATGTATGTAATACTAAGCAATTAATCTTGACTTCGTATGGAAGCTAACAGTATGTAATGCTGCACTGGTTGTTTAATCTAAACATTTAGGACTGCTTAAATAAAATACATATTTTTTTTCCCTCTCACAGCTATTTTAATTATGTTTGCATTAAATGACATTAGAGCTAATTGTACTTACTAATAGAAGTTTCATTTCAGAAGAATTATTGAACTTTTGCTAAAATAATTTACAAATTCAAGAGGGAATCCTCAATAGCCACAACTTTAATTATATTTCAAATGGCTCAAGAGACGGAGCTGTGAACTCAAAGTTTGTACTTGAAAAAAAACTTGGAGCCATTCTACAAGCTGCTATGGCACAGTGAAAATTGTCAAAAAAATACTGTAAAGTACAAGTACAAATCATATAACAAGAACTTCACTGTGATATAGTTTTGTGTTACATTTTGTCAATCATTCCAGGTGAGTCAATTTTATTTTATATCTTCCTACATTCTTGTAACCTTTCCTATAAAGTTCTGATTCACAAAACTGTTAGTATTATCTTTCTTTTGATTTGAAAAAACACAGTCTTTAAGTTCACTGTCTTTGATCACTGGCATGCAAAAAAAAAGAAGCCACCTAACTTTTTTTATAATTGCTAACCAAAAGGTTTTATATTAATGCAAGTTTTAAATCCATTTTCATTAATTTATGTACATGTATACACTTTTTTAACATTTATTTTGGTTGATTTTATTTGTCAATTAACTCTTTTTGCAATGGGTCAAAGGCCATGTCATCGTGTTTGTTGACTTGCTTTCAAAATAAAAAATATAAGGTTCTTTTAATATATTCTAGCTTAATAATATTAGTAATTTGAGTTCATAATTTGTATGAAACTAGACTTTCTACTTTGGCATCACAAACATCTAATTTTAAATAGTACTACATTCATACTAAGTGACTAGCTAAAATATATATTTATGTGTTCTTCTAATGTTTACTTTCAAATTAAGAAATTAACTGATATATAATATTAAAGTTTGATTTATAATCTACAGTGTAATTCCAAACACATTGATATAAGTTTATAAAATAGTAGTTCAATAAAATTTTGAATGCAAGTCAATAAATACGATGACATGGCCATATGAACCATGAACTGCTGTGAAAGGGTTAAAGTTTTTTTTCTATTCTGATATTTCAAGGGTACAAACACAGTATGCTTGAAATGATATTTGATATGGTTGGAAGCAAAATGATTTAAATAAGCCAATCTTATCTTCATTACCAAAAACTCATTTCTTGTATTATTATACTGTAATATTATAATTTAACTGAAGTATAATGATGAAGAAAGTCTTGAAAGAATCAGGAGTGTAACTGTGGCAGAAGTTGTTCGTAAATGTTTTTCTTTCTAGTAACGTATCACTTAGCTTAGTTTTTATCACTTTGTTTATGTCTATGCCAATCTTTGGGGAACTGATAGCAATACTGCTTTATACAGTTCAAAAGAACAGAAAAACATGTGTTTTAATCACTATCTTATAACTTTTTTAAGTTGAAATATAGGCAATTATATCATACTATGACAACCAAATTGAGAAACAGTGATTGGCTAAGTATCTATTAAACTATACTTGTGCTCATGTTTCAAGGTCAAATAGGTGCTCTTTCATTTAAAACTATTATGATTTTCCTCCAAGGAGTTTTTAAGTGCTGTACTTGCTCATTAAAAACTTGATAAATTCACAAATACTAATGAGTTTATTTAGAACATAGTGAAATAAACCCAAAATCAGTTTTCATTTGTTCTTCATAAATAAAACCTTTTCATTGAATATCCTTCAACTTGTAAACATTAACTTTCCTAAAATGTGTGAAAGAATGAGATGTTTATTATACGATCTTAACATTAAATGACAATCTACTTTGTTCTTTATATTGTTTAGGTTTGGGTTTACTTAAATTGTCTGCATTATGATTCAAAGATCTTTAACTTTGGATAAAGCTTGAGTGTCAGGAAGGTTCATATTTGCTTATTATGTTGTCTAGATTCTGATTCAAGAATCTTTACCTTTGAACTAAACTTACATTTTATGGGTATCTTTATTTCTTAATCTGTCTCTATTTGAAGAAATAAAATTGTGCATAACTTACATAACAATCAAGTGCAAGGTTACACAGCATATTACAAACACCAACCTTTAGTCAGCTTAATGTGAACATTCTGAAATCCTCCTGGCTCAATTATTCCCCATGGTGGTTTAACATGGTATATTCCTAAATTATTTGTCTTTAACTGCAGGAAAACAAGTGTTAAACACACACGTATGTAATTCTAGAACCAAATTACATAACAATCTTCATAGTTTTTGACATAAAAAAATGAGCATCTGTTGAAATATAAATAGCTGTCTACATTTTATAGTTACATCTTACATCTTACATTTCTTTATTTTAAGAGAAATACAATAAAAAGGTAGCATTGTCAATGAGATATGAAGGTAATTTGCTTTACCTCATATGCAACACAATTACTTGTAATGTTGGTAAGGGTAAGGCACACAGGAGCAGGCTCAGAGTCAATGCTTTCAGGGAAAACCAGCGTTGCTGGAGAACTATTTTGATTGCCTACTGCAAATTCAATGCTCAAACTGATTCTGACAGATGCTAGCTGATCATGGAAGAAAAAGAAAGCAAGGATAAACAGGAGATGGGGAAAAAAACTGAATACAATGCCAGTGAGAAAGGTACTCGACTAGCCAAGCAACCACTGAACCCAAACAGACAAGGTAGTCACTGGTACTAGTGGGGATGGGAGAAGTAGGACATTAAGGAAAGCAATGAGAAGTACCCCTGATTATAAGGAACATGTAAGAACAGGAAAGAAGAATAGGAGGCATATGAGGTTATCAAGACAGCCAAGCTACAAAAATCATTCGGGTGGATTGTTAATGAACAGATTTCATCTGAGTCTTGATTGATTCAGAAACTGTACAAAATAAATACGTCTCAGAAAAGATGCCAGACATCAATCCCCAAGTTACATAGAGGATAAACTGTCCTGAGCCAAAACTACATCCCATCCTATAAGATTAATATCCCAATAATAAAGTAACCATGTATGTGACATCAGAGCCAAAAATGCAATGTGAGCTAAAGTGGAGGACAGAAAGGTAAGGATATCTGCAGAAAATCCCTCAGGATTTCTCTCAAGAGAAATGAATAGAAGAAGAACACCATAAGAAGGTGGTTAGGGTAAAACATTGGTGAGAATATTCAGCATAGTTAAAACCAACATTTGACTCAAAAACACCTCCATCCGAATAGGTGACAAGGAATCTAACAATTGTTGATCTAAAAACAGATAGTCTGCACAATGATAAGAAAGAGCAAACTGATAAGAAGTCCTTGGAGAGGAAAGAAGAATGCTAATCTCTTTATTTAATTGTGAGTCATTTGATGAGCATGTACTCAAATATCAAAGGAGGTATGAAAAACCATAAAAAACATGGTAAGTAAGAGATAGGAGAAAGGGATAAAGTCCCACAAACCTGAGACACAAAACTGGTAAAGAACAAATTAGACTTAGATGATTTTTCAGGCTGTGAATAAGAAGGAATGGCTGACTCTGGAGATAGGAAAAGAGTATCAAAGTCCTCATTTTTCTGTATAGACTCTGGACAATGTCCTGGAGGAACCTGGACAATGTCTGGGGACAAAGGTTGACCCATGTAACATTCGATCTCCTGATGAATAAAAGCAGGTAAATCCACCATCAGGTCAAAAACAAGCCTGGTGTGACTCCCAAAGTGGTAACATGAACTTCAGAATTCACTGCACAATAAATCCAAGAGTGAAAATGTAGTTACAAGAATTAATTGATAAATATTAATATATGAATTGGTGGAATGAATGAAAATAAAGACAGAAAGTAACCACTTAATATTTAAAAAACTTATCTGCGGTATTGGAAGCACGAGCCAACCAAGAGAGTACAATTGAATACAGACTGTGCCAAATGAGAAGTGATGGTTCGATAGTGGAGTGTAGAGGGAGTTAAGTAACTTGACAATATCATGCTACTGTTGCTTAAGAGGTGACACATGATGATTTACACGAGAAACATGGTGAGATATTGTAATTTCAACAGAGAGAGGAGTGAAAGGCTTGTGGTATACATAAAGTTCATATATAGAGGGCAGCACTGAACAAGAAAAGCTGATCTTGTGAGCAGTGTTTACTGTATCAAAATTTGTTTTCTTACTTTGTATCCAGTAAAAAATTTTACCATACCAAGTGATCTAAGACTTATTAATGAATTATATATTCCCTATGTTAAACAAGAGAGCGAATAAAATAAAACAAAACATTAGAAGACCCAATAAATTAATATTTGCCTTTTTTTCACTTTGTTTGCCATTTGACTGAATGATAGCATAGTCTAGGATACACTACATAGAACAAAAAATCAAACAATTGTTTTACATTTATAAGAGTGCTGGTTTGAATCAATGAACATTTTATTACATACTGAGAAGATGGCATACTTGATTTACTATTATCTTTGCAGTAACGTTTTCCAAGTAAATCTCTCATTATTCATTGAAACATGTCAGATACAGTTTTAAATAATTGGAAATCATAAATATATAATTAATATACATTATCTCATTAAATAACACCTTTAGATCTGTATTTAATTAGAAAATTTTACAATTCATTTAGATGCAAACACATAAATACATACTGCAGTGACAATTTTATTTATACAGCTTCAATCAATAATTTACAAATTGATTTGAAGGTATATACAGAACATCAGTGTCACTTCAACAAAGTTTGAATAAAAAATATGAACTTCCCTAAATGACGTACATATGGTTTAATTATACAAGTCGATGCTTCTGTTAGTCTGTCAATCTTGATTATAAATACAAACAATATATTTATATGCAAAAACGGCTCGTTTGGGCTGAGAAAACACTTTACATAGAAGAGCGAACAACGTTTCGACCTTCTTCGGTCATCGTCAGGTTCACAAAGGTATATATATTTTAACATGTGATTTAAGTACACATTTTGTGTGTGCTGCTATTATTAACAGCTTACATCATGAAAATATTTTGAGATTTTGTTTTTCTTTGGTAATTACATATTTACACACAGGAATGAAAACAGACAAAAGAGTAGAAAATAACTGCCAAGGACTTTGCATTTGAAAAACTTATTCAAAAATATTAAAAACTTTCAAAGTAAAGTACACATACAGAACCCCCCCCCCCAGGTAGAGAGGCAGCTGTTCAAGAGCTATATAATTGTTAATAGATGACTTCTTGATAACCTTAAATCTTCTTGTTGTTTTAGCTGGTAGCCTAATCTTTAGAATCTTCCAAAAGGCTGAAATAATAAAAAGTGTCTTCAAATATCCATTAAGTACATTCTTAGCATGACTGAGATGAGCACTAGGTCAGATTCCTGAACTAAGCCTGCTGAAATAACACTTAGAATTCACTTTCCTAACAATACAACCATTCTTCTAGTTTCCCTACATTTGCAATAAATAGAATCAAGTATATGTTATGGCCTATACCCACTACATTAACTTCTTTGCACATTTAGACTAACATTAACCTTACTCTAGATTCACATCCCAGCTGTTAAAATTCACTCCACAATAAATAACAATCACAAGACTTTACATAGTAGCTACTTACAGATACACAACAGTATCTAATCCCTGCCATGTCATGCAAAACAATATTGGTAAAAGTACATCCAATTTTAATCAACATATTTAACCCCAATCTGAAAATACATTGTTAATCACAAGCAAATACAAGGCATCTATAATAGAAAAATAAAAATATGTAAAAATGACCTAGCAATAACATAATAACCATCTATAGCAACTACATGTTTCTCAAGTAAACTGCATTTTTAGTTACATGTATGCTGGGACAAGTATGAAAAAAAAACACATTTTTAAGGAAAACAACAATAAACTTCAGATAAATGTATTTTATTCTACCTCATGTTTTAGTCTATACATTTTTGAGTATCTTAAATATTAAATTGTGTTGTAACCTATGACATTTAAAGACCAATAAAAATATACTAAAACTAAACATTGGGTAGAATAAAATAAACGTTTATCAGAGGTTGTTTGTTGCCTTTCTTGAAAATGATTTCCATACTTCAGTCAGTGCTGAAAACTTTAGAAAGATGGTAATTAATTGTGCCATATTGGCTTTCTTATATGAATATATTACTGTTTATTTTAAGAGGAGTTGTTTGCATATTTCTAAGTCGACTTGTACATTCACATGTAACTATAAGAGTTAATTACTATTCTGCTCATAAAATCAAATTGCATTTGTTACTTACATTGCTGCTTATGAAGTTTTATATGACTTTAATTCAAGTCAGAGATGTAGTGACAAGATAGGCAATATAGATAAATGCCTAGGGTGCTGATTTAGTGAGGGTGCTTTGCTGTCATGTTGGTACTCTGTGAATTTGTACGTGTGTTAATCACATTATTGATAATTGACGTTTGTCAAGCATTATAATGTGTGCACACACTCATTGGAATTCAATTTACAAGTGATGCATCTGTGACACTAGTGCCATAGCACTTGTTTTATTTTGCTTGTTTTATAATAGGCTCTATATGAAAATGAGCAAAAATACTCAAGATTTCAAACCAGAAAAAGAAGAAATGCACATGAATTGGTGAGTCAATAATTTGCTAAATTTTTGAAGTCATGGATTTTTTTCAACTGAAGAACACAAAATTGAAGAAGAATTGATAAAGAATAATGAAAAATCAATAAACAACATTGAAGAATCTTGTAGTTTTTTGCCATTGGCAGAAAAACCAACATAATATTGATGAATCTCAAGTTGAAGTGGTGGACGTTAAGATATGTACCAAATGAAAATACTACAGTATCTTGTTGAAAGGGATGCCAGAGGTTTTTTCCCAATATCGACATTTTATTTAGAATATTCTTCAAGTTTTCTGTTGAAATCGCTTCAGCAGAAAGAAGCTTTTTAGTAAATTAAAAATTAAGAAGTAATGTTGAACATAAACAGGTCAACAACAACTTAATTCATTTGCAGTTCTTTCCATGGGTTATAAAACAGCAAAATTATTAAATTTTTTAAGTACATAACTAATATTCTCTCTCTTAAAACTAGTATATATGAAAAACTATGAATTCCTAGTTTGGATGTTCAGTGTGATATCTTTACTCTTGCATTACATGGTGAACATTATGGTAAACTGTACTTAAGTATCAGGCTGTTAGATATGAAGTATTGAATTTCCATGTGCAAATTTTAAATTCGATTTTTAGAAGATAACCAAACCAATACATTTCAGTGATGTTCCATAATTCAATAGACCTTAAACATGATATGATTTAACTTGATACTGATAACAGGTTTTGAACTGAAATATTCAGTGTTTGAGTCCTAACTTTTATTTCTGTTAATAGTGTCATTCCACATAACTTGATTGTAAGTGTTATTTTACAAATGCAAATTTTATGCTAGTCTTTAACAAAGCTGAATGACTTTTACCTCAAGTTAAATTAACTGGAAAGCTACAATTTAATGGTAAAAGCTTTCGTACTATAATAAAAACCTATGGATTATAGTTAAATAAAAGTAACATTTCACTAAACAAGTATGTTTCCAATTCTATTACAAAAAAAAAAGATTTTTCACCGACAAAGACTTCTCACTGATGAACTTGCCAACCTTCTGTCATCTTAAACGATAACAATCAGATTTGGACATGTTACAAAGTAGTTTTGTCTTCCAACCTAGTGTCATTTTCAGTTTTTATATACATATAAGAACACGTGATCTTGCTTTTTCTTATATTAGTTTAACATAAGTTATTTATTTTACTTTCTAATGTAAGTAAATCAGGACAAGAAAGACCAACTTCTTGGTGACTTCAGAATACTTCAGTCTGCCTATATGTGCTAAAGCTTTTCTACAATTTACAGTATCTTACCTGGTTTTTTTTATTATATTTAGTTATATGGTCTGATTTTCTTTGATACATTTTTTTAAAATTTTGTATTTAAGGAAAGAAAGGCTGTAAATATAACTGTAATTATTCAGTTTATTTACTTTTTTGTACCTTGTATTCTGTTTCTCTGTTATTTGTATACCAAAATCTTCAGGTTTACATGTGGTTTATTTATTCTTTTCTTATTATTTTATTACAAGAAAAATACCTTATAGTAATTGAATACAGATTGTTTAGTGTAGGAGTTATTATTTACTTCACTTAGTAATTTAATATTTCATGATTATTTAGTTTTCATATCAAGAATTTTAAAGTTAATTATTTTAAAGGCAGTAGTTATAATAAATTTTGTTATGCAATCTGGTAAGTGTCATAGGTTGTGTGTGTAGTTTAACTGTTGTAGTATTGTTGATGCTAGTTTTCTCAACACCTCCAACATTTTCTCTGTGTGTGAGTAGCTACATCAGTGTCTCCTTGTCTGTTGAAAGCCCAGGCAATTTATAGAACAGGTAATAAAGTGAGCACAAATTAAGAAAATGTTCGTCAGAAAAAAAAAAGAAGTTACTTATGAAAGAATACGAGGGCTGTTCAAAAATACGCGGACTGTTTGAATTGCGCGGCTCCAGTTGGAAATCCGCTTGGTGTCGCTAGGTTCGCACAGATCAGCTGATTACGACGCCATTTTCCGATTGCAGATATCTTCATTTGTGTATTAGCTACGCGGTTTTAAGTGAAGTGCGATTTTTTCGTTTGGCGGATTTCAGAATGAATGATCTGAAGGAGCAATGACTTGCTGTGAAATTTTGTGTTAAACTTGGAAAATCTGCGACTGAAACTTTTGCTATGCTTAACACGACTTACGGTGATGTTGCTATGAAGCGTACGGCATGTTTCAAGTGGCATGAATGTTTTAAGGATGGTTGACAGTCCATTGAAGATGATGAGCGTCCTGGATGTCCTTCCACGTCAACTGACGACTCCACGTCGACAAAATCAACACCCTGGTGCGGGCAAATCGACGTCTGACTGTCAGGGAACTTGCTGAAGAGTGTGGGATATCAGTTGGATCTTGTTACGAGATTTTCACCGAAAAATTGAAGATGCACCGCGTTGCTGCGAAATTCAGCCCTCAGAACTCGTGAGTTTTTTGGCCAAACACTCGATCACTGTTCTTCCCCACCCCCCCTACTCACCTGACCTTGCTCCTTACGATTTTTTCTTGTTCCCCAAACTCAAAAGACCCTTGAAAGGAAGAAGATTTGAGACGATTCCCGAGATTAAGGCAAATGCGACGAAGGAGCTGGAGGACATTACAAAAGAAGCGTACCAGGACTGTTTCAACAAGTGGAAACACCGTTGGGATAAGTGTGTGCGTTGGGGAGGAGAGTACTTTGAAGGGGTCCCAGACCTGTAACTTCTAAATAAAGTACATTTTGTTTTATGATGTCAATCCGCGTATATTTTGAACAGACCTCGTATATGAAGTTATCCAGTGTGTTAGTGACAAGTCTTAATGGGTGATTCATATAGTGTGCTTTGCTGTTGTGTTATAACAACTGAGATAGAAAAAATAATTAGTCTTGGAGGTTTGACTCTGTAAAGAATTTTTGTATATACATTTGACTTGTTTCAAATATATTATTTAAAAACAAGTGGACTGTATGCTGCCTGTTTGTTGTTCAAATTTATTGCCAACAAGTTACAGGCACCTACTGTAAAAAATACCACCCCACATAGAAAATTCTGCCACATACAGTTAATGTGAAGTTCAGGACATTATAGGTCCTTATACCTGAACCTAGTGCTCCAATAATTTCATATCTGTTTATCTGTTCTTAAACAGCACATTCTAACTCACAGGCAAATAACTGAAGAGACAGACTATCTTCAGTTGTTTTTTGAATGTTAGTAAACAGTTATACACCACTCAAGGCTTGAAAGGTATGATGACAATTTCAGTACTATACATTTTATTTTGTGCACGTTTGAATTACATTCTAAGACATGATATTTTCATTTCATTCTTTTGTGAATGTTGAAAACTTCTGTTCCTCAACACATGGTGAACTTAAGTTCTTATCCTGCATGTTTATTATTAACATGTATGTTTTGTGTGTGTTTGTGCATCTATTTAATATTCATAACTTACACCTTAGTGGTGTACAATAACACCAAGTTATCTAGTGATGCTCCTCTCTTTCATTGTATCTAATTCCAGTTATTCATCTTCTTACAGTTTCCAACCAACTCATGTTGATTTTGAAGTCAACCTTTTTAAACATTGGAAATGTATTGCTAATAGATACTCACACAGGTTTTCCAATTCAGTTCTGTTCTCTATATGTGACCTTTTTTGCTCATCACTGGCCTTGAAATTTCCACCTAATCTCACATGTTTCCATGTAAAATTGCTGTGTTGTTGCATTTACTTAATAAATGTAAATATTTTTCATCTTGTTCATTTGCACTATATAAACTAATACTTGGACCTTTCAAAGGTGATGTCTAAACCATACTGTACATTCTTTTTTATTTATTTGGGTTCCTTTCAGTAGTTTTTGATCTCTCATAAATCAGTAAATCATTTATGACTTCTTTCCCTTCAATTAAGTCTTCTATTCATAAACTATAATAGTTTTTAAACAAAAAACATAGGTTTTAGTCATCTATTGGTAACCATACATCACTCCTTTTTTTTCTTTTCAATATTTATGCTTCCTTAAAAATTTACTACATTTGTTTGGAATTTCCATACCTCAAGTACATATCTTCATATTTTTTAAATATTGAAACCCATTTTGTACAATTGTACTACTTGTTAAAATTCTTACTATCCTTTTGAATTAAAGATGTTCTTAACAAATAACGTTTCAAAGCATTTAAGTGTCGCCAGCAAATTTAGAAATATGATAGCTGAAGTAAATATTCAAACTGTAGTTACACACTACAAAAACAACGAAGCCACTGGAATATAACCATAAGGAAATATTATCACTATTTTCCCAATCATTGTCATTACCTTCTACTTTTTTCTACAAAGGGTATCTTCTATAAAGTTTAACTCATCTATTCTATTAGTCTCAAATCATAGACCTTATCAAAGTCTTTCTGAGAGTTAAAATCTGCTTTCCCCCAAAAAACAACATCAGAACTCCCATCAAAACTTAATACATTGGTAAATAGAGGGAAAAAAAAGTTTTCCAAATGATTCTGAGTGTTGTTATTTGTAAAAAGGATCTTCTGTACAATAGTTGAGAATTCTTAAAACTTTAAATTTTTGGAAACTTATTATAATCAAATACACATACTAGACTTAACCACTTTATTAGAAACAATATCTAATGAATTGGACCATTATTTATTCAACTAAGACCCATGATATGACAGAAGAGAATTCACAAAGAGTTCTGAGGGTTTCCTCTTTTTAATAATTAATATTATAACAATTCATGGGGCAAGATAGACATAGCTTAGTGATTATGAATGTGTTTCAAGTTCACCCCACAGATGCTCAATAGAAATAAGATTTAGGAATATGTGTCAAGTCTCCACAATGTTGCTTGAACCACACATGTACAAATTAGGCAAGATGAATAAAACCACTGCCAACTGAGAAGAAGCTCTCCCCATTTCTGAATGCCTTTGTCACAAATGATGTTAACATAAGCTGTAGCATTCATTCTTCCTTTTAGAAACAAAAAATATGCTCTAAACCATAACCATTAGAAGCCTTAACAGCTAAGATCATGCAAGGGAAGAGGGTAAATTATTCTAATTTTCTCTAACCTGTGCCAAAGTTAATCTTATCTTGCACTGAATATAAAGTTCTGATAGGCATTTACCACCACTCACCCAAAACCATCTCAATTTTTCTCTGCTCTCCAACTACTACTAAAAAGAATTTCTACAGTGCATTAGTCTTCTTAGCCACCACTTTTGCACCATTTCAGAACATATGCTGTGTGACTACCTTACAACAATTTTACTGTGTCATTTTTTTAGGCAAGTACAAAACAATGGCATATCAGTGGGGAGAAATGGTGCAATATGAGGTAAGTACCTTTTGAAAATACATTTTCAGTGTGAGAAAACACCAACTTCTGAAATAATCTTACCTCATCTCACCCAAAGTTGTAGTCCTACAGTGCAAATATAAAAGGGATGGTGAAGATGCAGCGATATTCATAGAAAGTTACCACACTGAAAGAATATGTGTGCAAGAATATAAAAGTAAAGCACACTTCTGGAATAGGTATTCTCTTTGACCAGTAATCAACAGAGTAACACAAAACAGGTGGAACTGAATAGGCAGGAATCAAAACATTCAGTAAAGAGACATACAGCAATGAATCAGGGAAGATGTGTTGTATAAGATTAAGAGCCTTTGATACATAAGATTAGACCAAATGTAGTCTGCTTCAGCAAAAACATCTAGGGAAGCCTCTTGTATAACATACAAATACCAATGAGTGTAGGCTGCCAGAGGTAAAAAATTCAGCGGAAGCACACTTGATACTGAATATTATTGTATAATTCGTTGTCTAGTGTCACAACAGTTATAGCAACTATAGCCTTCTTCACATCATGTGGGTACCTAAGGGCTAGAAAGTTTTATTTTTCAAAACCCATTCAAGAGGAAATTTTCACAGTTCACTACTTCAGAAATTGGGAATTGGAAGAGATAAGAACTCACATGCTCCACCAGAAAAAAAGGGAAAAATATATTGGAGAGTGTGAAGGAATGACACACCAGACAGTACAACTGGTGCCCATGATTCTGTATTCTATGTGGGGAGAAAATGGTTGGGTCAAGATAAGCAATTGGCCATCAGGTACATAACACTGTGAATATGACACTCCAAGATTGCAAAGTAGTGATCATGAGGGAGGTAAAGAAGATCCACAGTCTGAAAACAAAGAGATTTGAATTTGGTTCCCTACCTCA